>NC_051862.1:90249623-90387123 GCF_015732765.1 Culex quinquefasciatus | reverse complement strand
AAAAACAACAACAACAACAAGAACAATAACAAGAACAACAACAAGAACAACAACAACAACAAGAACAACAAGAACAACAAGAACAACAACAAGAACAACAAGAACAAGAACAACAAAAACAACAAGAACAAGAACAAGAACAAGAACAAGAACAAGAACAAGAACAAGAACAAGAACAAGAACAAGAACAAGAACAAGAACAAGAACAAGAACAAGAACAAGAACAAGAACAAGAACAAGAACAAGAACAAGAACAAGAACAAGAACAAGAACAAGAACAAGAACAAGAACAAGAACAAGAACAAGAACAAGAACAAGAACAAGAACAAGAACAAGAACAAGAACAAGAACAAGAACAAGAACAAGATCAAGAACTGATTGTTTTCAATTGATTAGACTTCTAATTCCATTGAAATTTTTAAGTTTTTTGAAAACATTTTTGTTTTGCCCCCTGATTTTTCCATACACTTTCGAAGGGGGGAGCCAAGGTCTTATTGAAACTCGAAAGTGACTAAAAAGTGTCCAGAGACGAAATCACAAAATCAAAATAAGAGAAACAATAAAATGTAAAGTTTCACATGAACTCTTCTCTCTACTAAGACTAAGCTTTTAAAGCTCGCAAATTTCAACCAAAAAATGGCTTCTCTCAGCGGAGGCCACCGAGGTCAAACTCTTGGCTTGGTTTGGTTTGAAGAGCTTCCGTCATCCTGACCAACCAGCCAACCAACGTTTCTTGCAAAATTGCAAGAAGGCGGATGCTCATTCGTTCCAGCAACTAACTGCCAGCAACCCGTCCAACAGCTGCCTGCCCGTGGAAAACCGAAAAAAAGGAGGAAGAAAACTTATTTAGCTTTAAAGGATTAAGCGAATTAAGCTTCGCGCAGTCAAGCCCGAACGAACGAGTTCAGCGTTGACCTTTCCCACGTGGCCCTCGTGGCTGCTGCTTAAAAAGTTGACTTTAATGAATTCTGGAGCAGCCGGGTTTTGGTGTCACCGACTGACACTGCCTGGCATCGTCGGCATGCCTATATAATTAAACGACATGAAAGGCGACAACAGACCCCTCCTCCCACCTTAAGGGGGCCACCCACTTCCTTTCGCCTTTCTGGTTTCAGACGGTGACGTCGACGACGACCATCAACAACTTTTTGCTCTCCTGCAAGGCAGAACAAATGCGATGCTCAGAGGGGCGAGAGGGCAAGGCGTTAGACTTGGGCTCAATTAAATTCACTTTAATTAAATTGCTCCATCAATCCGAGCGGGGAGAAAAAAAAAAGTTTATTTTTTACCCCAAAGCTCACACAGAAGCTGCTTTGGTTGGAGGTGGGCAAGCGTGATAAAAATCACTGCTGCAGCTTTGAAATGGGGAGAAATTTGAATGGCATTCAATGGGATTGCGAGTGCGAATAGTTTTTAGGATTGGAGTTTGAAATTAATTGATTTTAGGAAAAAAAATGCAAATTGAAATGACTTCACCATGGATTATGCTGAAATAGATGTTGCTTCCAGTAAATGTCATATCATAGCACATCGATTGGATCCAGCAATGAAGCATTTTTTTTAAACATAATTGCGAAACACGTTTTGCTCACAGTATAAACTAAACTGTAAGTATAAAACTGGATGCTTGAAATGTGAAATTTTCATGACAAAATTCTATTCTATCTGCAATTTTTTCCGTAATTTTTCAATTTTTTTTATTTAATTTGGATTTGATTTGATTTGGATGAAACTTACTGCATGCATTTGAGACCGAGCCACGTAGCCCAGTGGTAACGCTTCCGCCTCGTAAGTGGTAGATCGGGGTTCAAATCCCGGCTCGGACCAACACAACAACTGGCGATCGTTTCCCTTCTGGATTCGATTGCTTAGTAAGGGACCATCCATAAACCACGTGGACACTTTAGGGGGGGGGGATACTTTTAGGTATAAATTTTCGATCTCTTACCGTTTCGTATTTGCATTTTAAAAATACTTCTTGAAAGAGAAGCACCCCTGAAATATAATAAATTATTTTTTAAAATAATTTGGCTAAATTGGCCTGTTATTTCACCTGACGATATCATAAAAAAATTAAAATTTTGGCTACAGTTTATATCTTTAACAATGTTTGTCAGACTTGCTGTTTCATTAGGGCACTTATGTAAACTGTCATTTGAGTGAAAGGGATACACTATTGTTTACAGAAGTTATGTGCCCTTTCGAAATGTTAGGCTCCATTTCTTCTTGTTGTCTTCTTGTTTAAATAATTGTTTTGCAATACCGTCATCAGGGGTGAAATTGGGTAATACAAATTTCTGCTTTTTTGTATGACCGAATCTCACCCTCCAGACACAATGTCACTCCTGATGACGGTACATATTTTCAATTTAGGTCATTTTTGCAGGTATTACCCAACACACCACATTTTTAAATTGACTAAATCTTTGAAATTATGGATCTTATTTTCATTATTTTAAAATAACAATTTTCACAGTGAAAAATAATGTAAATCTGAAGGTTTTATTTTATGATGTAATTTTACATCAATTTAGACTAAAAGAGTGACATAACACCAGAAAAGTGGTAAAATTATTTATTTTCAGAGGTAAAATTACACATTTTTCTGACCTTAAAGATCTAATATTACCATCATTTTTTACTGTGTGGTGAACTTTCCGAAAAAAAACAATCACCCGAAGATTTTTTGCGATTTTCATTGCTAGCACCACTTAAATTAATTTAATTTGTTTTGTTTACATACATTGTCCATCTACGAAAAGTGATAAGTCATTTTTCGAATTGTGACGTAACACCTGTAAGTGTAGAAGTGAAATCAATGTTTCGCCGATAAATCCAGATGATGATTTCTTCGGTTTCATTTACCGATCTTTCGAGCGCGATAAAGGAGTTCCAAGCCAAGCTCCCTTCCGATTTTTTCTCTTTATGAGCGTCAACAGTTTTTCTTTCGATGAAGATTCTTCCACTTTTCCTTAAAAACATCATATAATGCACTGTTTTTAAATATTATTGTAGGCCTTTAGCCTTTTTTTTTATTGTAGGAATTTTGTCTTTTGCTCGGAAGGCAAAACGTCTCAAAAGGCCGAATGTCTCGAAAGGCAGAATGATTATGGAATTCAGAATTTTATTCATATTATCACGATTTTCATTGATTATGATGTTCAAAGATATAGTAAACTAACAAAGTATGATCTTTTTTGTAATTTTAAGCGAAATAAGTACATATTGAGTACATTCTGTTTATTTTTACCGATCATTTTGTTATCATGCATACAAGTGAGTAGAGTAGAATGAATTAAAGCATTTCAAAAGTGTTTCAATCTTGTTGTCTATTGAATTATGGTGACGGTAATCGAAATTTGATCATTCGTCACCAAGTATTTAAATGAATTCAAATAATTACAATTAATTTTTTGCGGCAAATAAATTAAAACTTTAAAAATTTAGTTAGCAACAATGCTAGAAAGTTTTGCCTTCTTTATTTCGAAAGCAATTTTTGTTGTATAACTATGGTTTATGAAAATAATAATAGCAAACCGCGCCCGAAAAGGCGGAAACGCATTCCAAACGGAGTTTGGAATGCGTTTCCGCCTTTTCGGGCGCGGTTTGCCTTATGGGATTCGGCCTTTTGAGCATTCGGCCTTTTGGGATTCGGCCTTATGAGAATTCTGCCTTTCGATTAATTCGGCCTTTTGAATTTCGGCCTTTCATAGGAGACCCAATTGATTGCCATTTTCAATAGATTAATTTTTTCATCTGGACTTTTTTTAAAGAGCAAGGCTCAAAAAATTTTTAAAAGGCAATTTAGACAGATATATTTTTCAGTCTCGGTGGAGTCGCATGTAGGCAGTTGGACTAACAATCCAAAGGTCGTCAGTTCGAATCCCGGGGTGGATGGAAGCTGAGCAACTCTCTACGAAATCGGCCGATTTCTACCGTTTTTATTTTTTGTATTTTTTGATTTGGCTCAAACTTTGTGGGGGCCTTCTCTATGACCAAATAAGCTATTTTGCGTCATTGGTTCACCCATACAAGTCTCCATACAACTTTGGCAGCTGTCCATACAAAAATGGTATGTAAATATTCAAACAGCTGTAACTTTTGAGTGAATTTTCTGATCAATTTGGTGTCTTCGGCAAAGTTGTAGGTATTGTTGAGGACTTTTCAGAAAAAATAGGTACACGGAAAAAAAAATTTGCAGATTTTTTTATCAACTTTTTTTTCACTTAAACTCAATTTCCCAAAATACGTATTTTTTTATTTTCGAGATTTTTTGATATGTTTTAGGGGACAAAAATCCGCAACTTTTGAGCCATAGAGAAACATGGTCAAAAAATCTGCCGCCGAGTTATGAATTTTTAAAAAAATAGTGATTTTTTGAAAAAATTGAAGTTTCATGTAAAAACAAGTTTGACATTATTTTTTAATGCAAAATTGAATTTGCAATCGAAAAGTACTTTACAGATTATTTGATTAAGGGCTCCGTTTTCAAGATATAGCCACCGAAAGTTTGATTTTAGCGAAATATTTGCAGTTTTTCAATTTTTAAAAATAGTGACCATGAGTGACTATTTCTAAATTTTTTTTTTGAAGAGTTCAGAAAATTTGCAATAAAATAGTCAAAGAGACATTGAAGATTGGACCTCTGGTTGCTGAGATACAGCGGCTTAAAGAAAAAGAAACACGAAAATTCTAGATTAAATTTTCAAAACAACCTATCCCTCATGGGTTTCCTATGCAGATAGGGCCTTTTGAAAATTTAATCGAGAATTGAAGTTTTCTAAGTCTCACCCAAACAGCCCACCATTTTCTAATGACGATATCTCAGCAATCAATGGTCCGATTTTCAATGTTAATACATGAAACATTCGTGAAATTTTCCGATCTTTTCGAAAAAAATATTTCAATTTTTTTTAAATCAAGACTAACATTTTAAAAGGGCCAAATATTGAATATTACGCCCATTTAAAATGC
The DNA here is from genome assembly GCF_015732765.1 of Culex quinquefasciatus. Lineage (NCBI taxonomy): Eukaryota > Metazoa > Arthropoda > Insecta > Diptera > Culicidae > Culex > Culex quinquefasciatus. The sequence continues at coordinate 90,382,149 of NC_051862.1, read as the reverse complement.
TAGTCTAGATTTAAAAATTTGCTGAGATATCGTCATTAGAAATTGGTGGGCTGTTTGGGTGAGACTTAGAAAACTTCAATTTTCGTGTTTATTTTTCTTTAAGCCGCTGTATCTCAGCAACCAGAGGTCCAATCTTCAATGTCTCTTAGACAATTTTATAGCAAATTTTCTGAACTTTTCAAAAAAAATATTTTTAGAAATGGTCACTCATGGTCACTATTTTTGAAAATTAAAAAACTGCAAATATATCGCTAAAATCAAACTTCTGGTGGCTATATCTTGAAAACGGAGCCCTTTATCAAAAAATCTGTGAAGTATTTTTCGATTGCAAATTCAATTTTACATTAAAAAACAATGTCAAATTTGTTTTTGCATGAAACTTCGATTTTTTTCCAAAAATCAATTTTTTTTCCGTGTTCCTATTTTTTTCTCAAAAGTCCTCAACAATACCTACAACTTTGCCGAAGACACCAAATTGATCAGAAAATTCACTCAAAAGTTACAGCTGTTTGAATATTTACAAACCATTTTTGTATGGACAGCAGCCAAAATTGTATGGAGACTTGTATGGGTGAACCAATGACGCAAAAAAGCTTATTTGGTCATAGGGAAGGCCCCCACAAAGTTTGAGCCAAATAAAAAAATACAAATGAAATCCATTTCCGGTTTTGGTAGAGAATTGCTCAGCTAAGGTGTAAAAAGAGGTTTGCAATTGCCTCAACAATCAAGCCTTCGAACACCTAGCTTCGAGTAGGAATCTCGCAATCGAGAACGCCAAGGCAATGCTGATGCTGTAGAGCGAATAATTTGATTTTTGATTTTTTTGACTAAGGGGTATGAGCAGCTTCAGTAGAACTGAAAAGTGTACCTAGCCAAGAAACGGTCGAGAATCGCTGATCTAATGTATCTTCTTGAATTGGAATTTCACTGAAATATTGTAAAATGGAGCTGGGACTCGTGATCAGGGACAAAAGCTACTCCTTTGTGAGTTGGCGGAGAATTACCCTTATGCAAATTTTACAAAATATTGACATTAACTATTTCTTTTTGTTTTTTCAAGAAAATTCGTGACAACTCGTGTTTTTTAGGCATTCTTAGAATAATCTCAGAACGTTGAGGATACAGAAAAATCAAACAATTTGTTATTTATTTTTGGGCCTTCGATCTTCCCTCCAAATTTGACGCCAATGTCATCAACCAAACCCTCATTTCGCACGTTTCCAATTCGTGAAGCATGAATAAACAAGCCAATCTTCGAGAGTCTTTGGCAAACAAAAGCCAAAAATCACCCCTCTCTCAATGGATGGGTGAAAAAATTTAAGGATTTTTTCTTCCCACTTTTCGTCTTCTTTTTTTCCTCCCAAGGCAAAATACCTCCTGATGATGGCTCGCTGTAAAGCAGGAGAGCACTAAAAGTGCAATATATCTTCCCACCGAGAAAAAAGAAAACCGACCGACCACAAGTGAAGGATCAAGAATGTACTCCGTTCGGTGTGGTTGTTCTAGCTCTCTCGGTGGCAGATCCTGCCGGGGGATGCTGGGCGCGTGAAAAGAGGCGTGGGGAGGAATAAATTTAAGCAGGGTAAGGATCAGAACTGATTTGTGTAATTTATTACTTGGATTATTTGCAGATGAAGAATGGAAAATTTGCATAAATTGGAAACAGACTCCCTGCTCTCGTTGAGTGTGGGTGGTACTACTTAAGTACTCTCGACGAAAATTTGCCACACCATGGTGCAAGATAGGAACGCTTCTTTGAAGGAGGTCGGAAGGGGTTTGAGTTGCGAAAAGAGGCTTTGCGCAACTTAGTGGGTGCCTTGGAGCTTGGAACGGAAGTCAGGCAGAGCTTTAAAGGCGCTTGATCTTCATTTCCAGCGAACGAACACAATTCATTCGGGGAATAATGTGGAATTTACGAGGAAAGGGCGTGTCGAAACTCAACGGTTTCGTTCAACTGCTAGAAAGAGACTTCAAAGTGTCAAAGGGTGGGAGTATCGTGTGAAATTGTCACAAAAGATGGTTGTTATCTTTACTTACATTTGCAGAAGTGAAACGGGTTTCTAGTATGTATGGCTTAATCAGCTTGGAATATTTATGTACTTTAGGTCGATGTAGAATTGTACAAAGCCGATTTAAAAGATCCATATTAAATATTTTTATTACACCCAAACACGAAAATTAGATGCAATAAAAACGAAGTGAATTATTATTCCAATAGCCCAATAGCCCAATAGCCCAATAGCCCAATAGCCCAATAGCCCAATAGCCCAATAGCCCAATAGCCCAATAGCCCAATAGCCCAATAGCCCAATAGCCCAATAGCCCAATAGCCCAATAGCCCAATAGCCCAATAGCCCAATAGCCCAATAGCCCAATAGCCCAATAGCCCAATAGCCCAATAGCCCAATAGCCCAATAGCCCAATAGCCCAATAGCCCAATAGCCCAATAGCCCAATAGCCCAATAGCCCAATAGCCCAATAGCCCAATAGCCCAATAGCCCAATAGCCCAATAGCCCAATAGCCCAATAGCCCAATAGCCCAATAGCCCAATAGCCCAATAGCCCAATAGCCCAATAGCCCAATAGCCCAATAGCCCAATAGCCCAATAGCCCAATAGCCCAATAGCCCAATAGCCCAATAGCCCAATAGCCCAATAGCCCAATAGCCCAATAGCCCATAGCCCAATAGCCCAATAGCCCAATAGCCCAATAGCCCAATAGCCCAATAGCCCAATAGCCCAATAGCCCAATAGCCCAATAGCCCAATAGCCCAATAGCCCAATAGCCCAATAGCCCAATAGCCCAATAGCCCAATAGCCCAATAGCCCAATAGCCCAATAGCCCAATAGCCCAATAGCCCAATAGCCCAATAGCCCAATAGCCCAATAGCCCAATAGCCCAATAGCCCAATAGCCCAATAGCCCAATAGCCCAATAGCCCAATAGCCCAATAGCCCAATAGCCCAATAGCCCAATAGCCCAATAGCCCAATAGCCCAATAGCCCAATAGCCCAATAGCCCAATAGCCCAATAGCCCAATAGCCCAATAGCCCAATAGCCCAATAGCCCAATAGCCCAATAGCCCAATAGCCCAATAGCCCAATAGCCCAATAGCCCAATAGCCCAATAGCCCAATAGCCCAATAGCCCAATAGCCCAATAGCCCAATAGCCCAATAGCCCAATAGCCCAATAGCCCAATAGCCCAATAGCCCAATAGCCCAATAGCCCAATAGCCCAATAGCCCAATAGCCCAATAGCCCAAATTAGTACTCTGTCAATCAGGTTATGAAGTCGGTGTTCGAAGACAACTTTATTTGTATGAAACCAAATCCAAATCGATTTGGTATTGACAAAACAATTCTCTAAAACAAATAAGAAGAGAATAAGGTAGTTATCAATCGAGACATTAAAAAACTTAAATCATCCAAAGCAGAAATTAAAAACAGACAGCTCTATCCCCTTCGTCAAATGACGTCCAACAATGCAAGGCATGAACGAATTGCACGTGTGCCAACACACGGCACCACCGTTGCAGCACGTGAAAAAATCTCACGTAGGTCACGTTTCGGTACCGCCATCTTCTGATATCAAAATCATCCATTATCGAACTTAAATTGAATTGGCATACTCTTGCCGATGCGACCCGCTAGCCGCGATGACGACGAGCACGAGCGCGAAAGCAAATCTCATCATCTGAAGCTGCACAGCTCGTGGGCTTCGGAGCCCGGTCCCGGCAAGGATGACAAAACAGCAGCAGCAGTTGCTTGAAACATACGATAATTTCTGAAAAAATATGAAGAAAGATATGAAAATTAAATTAAATTTGATAAAATATGCATCAATTGATGTCCGGTTTGTGTCCTTGCAATGTTATCTGAATATGGTGGTTGGTGTCCCTGCTAAAATATATTATGAAGGCATTTAGGTAAAGCTATTTAACAGCAGAATAAATGTTAAGTCATTACTAGTTTGCAAAAAAAATATCAGATAAATTTTTCATATAAATATGATAATCCAGCACGCCCATATTTAGTGACTGACTTCTCTAAAAAAATCGTATGAATGAATTCTTGCTATTTAAATTCTAATCTATTTCAAACCTAAAATGTGGCATCTTCCCTGAACTGCACTATTGGGGGGTAGGGGGTTGGCAAAATGTCACCCTTTGCCCCCCTCTTTTCGGATCGAACGTCAAGTGCAGCAATCCACGTTTCATGTTTCATAAAATTATACATTAGCGCAACGATATCGCGAGAAGGTGCAAGGGGAAAGTGTGCGGGAGAAGAAGGTCCTAAAGAATATGACGAACGTGATAGTTTTGTTGCTTGAGTGAGTGTCGCTGAAAAAAAAAGCGGTGCTTGCAATTTATGTTGGGAAATTGTAAAACATGCAAAAAATCACTTAGCTGATTTTTGTGGTTAAAGCAATTAAAGTATTAAAATCCGATTTATGCTACATCTTCCAAACATAAAAAAACTGTTATAAAATACATGAACAATCCTTTTCGAATCCGGACTTCATTAATAAATAAATTGAATTCAATATTACATGAATCTGTCCATATTTAGATAAAACCACATTTCTGTGGATAAACCCCTATCTTACAAAACAAAATGCATTAAACAACTCTGATCGTTTCAAGAAAATATGTTCTCAGCGATTCATATTTTGAAATTTTAGCATCCATCCGATTTTTCTCAACAATACCCCACTAGCTCTTCTTTTCCTCATTGGATTACATCTTCGATCGTGTGTTTTGTCACAATAAACTGTTATAACAGTAGTCATTTCTATTGCCACTTTTCTCCTACAACATCTGATCGCAACATTCTTTCAACGAAGATTTCATAACAATAATCTCCCTAAAGTTTTCACATTATCATTCTCTCCTTTTCTTAGGACCATCACGTATACTATTATTTTGAGTTGAAGTACCAACGAAGATTGTTTTTGGTTTGCCAGGTTAGCTCTACTTGCTGTCCAAATTAGTAATAGAAATGTTTTTTGGAACACTGTTATAGGTTCTTATAATTGATGAGAGTTCGACTGTTGTTATTATTTTGAGTTTGATCGGCTACTCAGTCTGGGTTCTGTTAGCGTAGTTGTGTCATCCGGTATCAGACTATACAGACATGATGAACAAGACACACGCAAACCTGGCGCTTATCAGACCGATCTCTGATAATCGTCTATCAGAGATTCTCTGATAAACTTTTTGGTTTGAGTTCATCCAAGAAAACAACTTTAACGCACACATGAGCACAACATTGTATCGTACACGAGAATTCACCCCTAATTCATCCAAAGATCATTGCGCCCCTAGTGGCGGATATCGGCATAAGCCGTCATCTCAGACGGGGAGCATTCAGCGATTATGTGAAAAGGGGCATTCAAAAATTACGTTACCCAATCAAATATTTGATAAATTTTGCAAAATTGGGTTTTAATTGTTTAATTGTTTAATTGTTTAATTGTTTAATTGTTTAATTGTTTAATTGTTTAATTGTTTAATTGTTTAATTGTTTAATTGTTTAATTGTTTAATTGTTTAATTGTTTAATTGTTTAATTGTTTAATTGTTTAATTGTTTAATTGTTTAATTGTTTAATTGTTTAATTGTTTAATTGTTTAATTGTTTAATTGTTTAATTGTTTAATTGTTTAATTGTTTAATTGTTTAATTGTTTAATTGTTTAATTGTTTAATTGTTTAATTGTTTAATTGTTTAATTGTTTAATTGTTTAATTGTTTAATTGTTTAATTGTTTAATTGTTTAATTGTTTAATTGTTTAATTGTTTAATTGTTTAATTGTTTAATTGTTTAATTGTTTAATTGTTTAATTGTTTAATTGTTTAATTGTTTAATTGTTTAATTGTTTAATTGTTTAATTGTTTAATTGTTTAATTGTTTAATTGTTTAATTGTTTAATTGTTTAATTGTTTAATTGTTTAATTGTTTAATTGTTTAATTGTTTAATTGTTTAATTGTTTAATTGTTTAATTTTACATTTTAACATTTTAACATTTTAACATTTTAACATTTTAACATTTTAACATTTTAACATTTTAACATTTTAACATTTTAACATTTTAACATTTTACATTTTTTTTCTTGTTCAATTGTTTATGTACGTAATATTTGAACGACCCTATCATTTGTTTTGTCATCGTAGTATTTGAACACCCCATCGTAGCAGCCAATGTCCGCCATGACAAATTGAATCAAATATCGCGTCTGTTTTGTTCGCTGTGGCGGTGCCGTTTTTTTCCATTTTCTGTGATGAAAATTAAGAAAAAAAAATGTTTGAACTATCCCTGTTACTAACAAGTAAGTGTAATTAAATGTGTATTCGAATGCAGAGTGAAAGTAATTCTGTATTTTGTCATGTACGGGTAGATTTTTACTTGAATTTTTCCTCTGTTGCAGGTTATGGCCGTACGATGACCAGGAAATTAGGAACAACCAGCATCTCGTGGCCAACTGAACCGAATCCTCATCCGGTGGATCCAGATCAACTAAAGTGTACTTTGACAGTGTAAAATATTAGGAAAATAAATGCTCTAAAACTGTTTTATCACCTGTTTTCATTCTCCCAAAGCAAGATTTCAGCCTTACTAATACAAATACACTGTTGCAGTGGTGTGCGTGCATTTTTACCGGAACGACGCTAGCGCTGCCCAAGCGGTGAGATTTGGCAACAAAGCTTTTGCCAAGGAGTTCACCAATACAATCAAAGAATTCATCTGTCAAATCTGCCTGCGTGAACCTCATGAACTTTAATGTCTGATAAAGCTTTGACGGAGCATTCTCTGATAGAGACGCTCTATCAGAGAATTTCCGTTAAAAAGACGGAGAATTTCGGTAAATTTGACTGAAGTCTAGGTTGCGTGCAGAAACGATCGCGGTTCGTTAGAGCGAAGATGTATGTGTAACTAGCTTCACACTTAGGAGACCCGGGAGGCGGAGTCTTGTCGCAAAAAGAACGAACACGCCTGTGGATCCGTTGACGGATCCGCAAAGTTTAAGAGGGCCACATTATAAGGTGTTCCGATTTTTAACCGTTTGTGCACGAAAAAGTGCGAATTTGAAAATTACCCTCTCCGATCCTGCTCAAATTTGGCAGGGCCGTAATTCCAAATTTCATCCAAATCGGACCACCCCCTCCATTTTTGTACCTCTCCAAAAAATCGACTTTTTGGCGATTTTCGAGCGAACCTCCTAGTTTCAAACGGCGATAGCTCAGGAACCACACATCTTGGAAGGTCGGTCTTACACTCAATTTTGAAGGAAATTGGACGTAGAATCCATTTCCGTAATCAAAATTTTGATTAATTTATTTTGTCTACCTGTATTGCGCAATTGAAAACTTTAAACGGCCGTATCTCAAAACACCCCAACTTATTTTTTTCATTTGACCTCACCATCGTATTCCCCGGCCGATTTTACATAAGAATCACTTATCGACAGAAATGAATATGTTTCGTTCCAGAGATATCGAATTTTAAAGTTTTGTGTTTTCGAGATTACCTACATCAGCTTCATTCGTCGCATCTGCAAGTCTGTCTGCAAGGCGGTCTGATCAATAACTGCTACCTGGTGTTCTGGGGGATGATTAATTTAATTTTTACTTTTATAATTTTACGCAAATATTTATTCAAATAGCTAAAACCTTGATCAATCTATTTTTGTGTAAGGAATATTTATTGGGTTATTTTGAATGGACCTTTTTTTACCGTTTTAGGGTACCTCCGAGGCCATGACTAGGGCCTAAACCCTAAAATCTGCTTGATGGTTAATAGATTGATCATATTAAATCAATTTTTATATTGTGAGCCAGCTCCATTTGATTAAAAGATGGTTTTGGTCAAGTTACATTGAATAAAAAAAAATCCTTATTAGTGAGGACAGCAGCCATATTGTGCTCCAAGAATCCAAGAATGCCAGAAGAAAAAAAAAACATTGTTGTTCGGACGGTGTCGAAATCATCGCAACTATATTTTGGGAAATTAGCCGCTTTGCAGCAGATCAAACTTTGTGATTTTCTTACATTTTTCAGTTTTATACTTTCCAGAAATCCTTTTCCTACTCCTTGTGATCGTTCTTCACGAGAATACAACGTATCAACAAATTTTATTCATTTTAATTCATATTTTTTACTCAATAATGTATCGTGTACTTATTGTTCAGTGATACTTACAAGATCAATTGCATTTTTCTGGTCGATCCATCGGAATTCAATTTTGCCCTGTACTGTGTGTCGTTATGGCTCTATTCTGTGGGTTAGCACAGAAATTCATCTCATTTTTTTAAGCGGATAAACATTTGCGATTTAACGCCAGTTGCCTACAGTGTTATACAGGTAACTTTGCCCAATTTGCTAAAGATTATTTAATATGAAATCTTATTCCAATAAATGACCAGATAGCAGTTATTGAACAGCGCTCCTAAGTGCTTCTAGCAGATGCGGCAAATGAAGCTAATGTAGGTAATCTTAAATTCTCAAAACTTTAAAATTCGATTTCTCTGGAACGAAACATATTCCTTTCTGTCGATAAGTGATTCTTATGTAAAATTGGCCGGGGAATACGATGGTGAGGTCAAATCAAAAAAATAAGTTGGGATGTTTTGAGATACGGTTATTTGAAGTTTTCAATTGCGCAATACAGGTAGAAAAAATAAATTAATCAAAATGTTGATCTCGGAAATGGATTCTACGTCCAATTTACTTCAAAAAGACCGACTCTCTAAGATTTGTGGTTCCTGAGCTATCGCCGTTTGAAAATAGGGGTTACAAAAATGGAAGGGGTGGTCCGATTGTGATGTGTGTGTGTGTGTGGTCCAATCCAATACCCGCTAACCGGTAGCGATATTATGGGAAAGTATAGTTTGTATCAGACTTTTGTATATGCCGAATGCTGATACAACTTATCTCAGTCCCGGGTATTAGGTGGTGATAGCCCTCGCGTTGCTTCCAACAACCCGTTTCAGAATGACAGAGCTCCTTGCGGTCCAATTCCGAGGTCGCTGGGCATTGTTCGGCCCCGCCTAAACATAGAAGCAAGCATCTGAAGGAAACTCGATCTATATTTAGACTTCCAATCCCGTCAGGCAAATCAGGGATCAGCGCGTATTTAATATGGGAAGATAACATGTTTCAACACTACGGATCTTTTCACTGCTAGAGTGTAAACCTTCTGATGGCCGACTGCTTAGCGTCCCTGACCACCAATCCTAAGGCGTGAGTTCGAATCCCGCCTTATTCATTTTCGTTTTGGTTCATATTCAAAGTTCAAATTCATGATTCCAAATTTCAAAGGAACCGACCGGGATGTGATCCCTGAACCTTCTGCTTGTGCGGCAGAAGCCGTAACCATTAAGCCACGGAGCCGGTATGGAAGGGGTGGTCCGATTTGGATGAAATTCGGGTTTTTTGCATGTTTTGAAAGTATCAACAGCCCTGCCAAATTTGAGCAGGATAGGAGAGGGTAATTTTCAAATGCTGTCCCGCTTCAGATGGAATGACCCATATGAAAATTCAAAAATCTGTATCTTTTGAAGGATTTTTTGATCGATTTGGTGTCTTCGGCAAAGTAGGATAAGGACGACACTGAAAAAAAATGATACAAGTTATTTTTTTGTGAATTTTGATTTCTCCTTTTGTCACTTAAACTTGATCTGCAAAAAAAAACACTATTTAATTTTATTTATTTTCTGATGTGTTTTAAGGGACATCAAATGCCAACTTTTCAAAAATCTCCAGAATGTGCAAAAAATCTTTGGCCGAGTTATAAATTTTTGAACCAATACTGAATTTTTCAAAAAATGGTGAGCGGCCGTGGCTTACTGGTTACGGTGTTCGCTTTGTAAGCGAATGGTCCTGGGTTCGAGTCCCATCTGCTCCCAACGAGAAAGTATAGGAAATATAAATCTTGAAACACTGAACATGAACGAAAAATCAAAGTCGCTCGAGTCGGGGTTCGATCCCCCGTCCTTTGGATTGGTAAGCAAAAATGCTAACCACTAGGCCATCGCGACTTGGTGAGCTATAACTGGAATTAGGAATACTGTTGCTACCAACTATATACGCGCTGGGTCCTTGTCCATTTGACAAGGGTTCGGAAGTTCTAAATAACGTTTGAACCCGATTGGTGCAAACGTTCTTCAGGGCGGGGCTTGTCGATAAAGCTAAAGTACCTCGCGCTCGGCTAGCCAGCGTAGAAATGGGTCACCGAAGCTCGGCAGAGCTAACACCTTCCAAATGCCTATGCGAGTTATTTGCATGTATAGAATGTAGATCTAAAAATACATGGAAACAACTCAATTTGTAAGAAGCGGCCGCGTGGTCCCGTTTGGTTGGTTGCACACACACACACACAATACTGAATTTTTCAAAAAATCAAAATGTTGGTCGCAAAAAATTATCAACTTCATTTTTCGTTAAATTTGCATTCAAAAAGTACTTCAGTGAAATTTTTATAGAGTGCACCGTTTTCAAGTTATAGCAAATTTTGAGCTAACTTTTTTGAAAAAAGTCATAGCTATTAATTTATTTTTAAATTGGTTCTCATGTTTGCCCACCAACAAAATATTTTTGGAATGCTGAGAAAATTCTTAAATCTTAAAGTTTTAAATCTTTGCATGGCAATATCTCAGCAACTAAGAGTCGTATCTAGAGAATTATCTCAGCCTTTCGAAAGGTGGGCAAACACGGGCACTTATTTGAAAAAAATGAACAATCGCGACTATTTTTAAAAAAGTCACCTAAAAATGGCTATAACTTGAAAACGGCGCACTCTATCTAAATTTGACGAAAGTACTTTTTGATTGCAAGTTCGATTTTACATCGAAAATTGAAATTGAAAACTTTTTGAGACCAACATTTCGATTTTTTGATAAAATCAGTATTGATTAAAAAATCAGACCTGGGTCAACGATTTTTTGCCCATTCTGGAAATTTCGGAAACGTTGGCATTTGATGTTCACTGAAACATATCAGAAAATAAAAAAATAAAAATGGTGTTTTTTTGACAAGTTTTAGTGAAATTAAAAATCACCAAAAAAAATTTACCGTGTATCATTTTTTCCAGTGTAGTCCTTATCCATACCCACAACTTTGCCGAAGACACCAAATCGAACAAAAAAATCCTTAATAAGATACAGATTTTTGAAATTTCATACATCATTTTTGTTTGGACAGCTGCCAAATTTGTATGGAAAATTATATGGACAAACTAATGATGCAAAATGGCTTCTTTGGGCATACCGAAGGCATCAAAAAAGTTTCAGCCGGATTAAAAATTCAAAAATTAAAATTTAAAAATGATCAATTTCGTATAGAATTCCTCAACGAAAAGATTTAATAGAACAAAACTTGTTGAAGATTGTTTGTCTAAATATTCAGGGAAGCTCAATTTATTTTTTAAGAAGGAATCATCATAGAAATGATGAAAGTTGTTATTCAAATAAGTTAATTGAATTGGTTAAATTATAATTTCAGTTGAATTCCACGCAGTACGTACAATCAATTATTTTCATAATCGTTGACATTGCCAATTTCACCTTCAACGTAATTTTTCAACCTCATTCCATGCTGCAATCGATTTCTCAGAAAACTTAACCGAACAAACGCACATATTTGCCGAAAAATTATCGGAAAAATGCCCGTTAATTACTCATTCACGCTCCAGTTGTTGACCAGTGTTTCGCACTGTAAATCAAATGATTAAAGCTTAAATCACATTCACTCACACACACACAACCCCAACCATTTAACACATTGTGCACCGCACGTGAGTTAACCCACGGGGTGACCACCGCCCACGGAAAATTGGTCTATAATTTATTTCAATTTAATTAATTAACACAACTGGACGAACAAATGAAAGGACGTGGAAGGACGGAACAAAACGTCAAGCATTTTAATTGTCACCAAAACCCTTTCTCACTTTTCTCTCCTTTGTGAACTTCCGGAACGGCAGCAGCACTCTAATTGCGCTTTAATATTTAATTTTTATAGTTTTCGGTGGGATTGTTTTTGAGGGATGTTCTTTCTAAAGTAGATTAAAACGACACATTTAATTTATTTTGTATAATTCGTGTTTATTTGTTTCACTTTTTTTATAAAATTACATTTTGGTTTAAATATCAATTTTCTCTACCGTTTAATTTTTTGCTTTTTCTGTGTCCACTTGTTTGTTTCAACTGTTTTTCTCTTCTCTTTATCGAATGTTTTCCCATGTTTGTGTTTCTTGACTTTTCTTTTCATCTTTTATGTTTGTTTCCATTGACGAATCTCGCAAAAATCATGCTAGTTTTTCTGACCATTCCATTTCCACCACTTCTTTTCTCTAACTGTGCTGAAATTCATATTTGCCATTAAACAGTCTTGATTCGCTCAACTTGAACACCCTCGCATCGTATGAAGTGAATTTCACTTAATTTGTGAAAGTGTCTTTCCTTCTTCTTCTTCCTTTTTTCTGTTAAATAGTCGGCACTTGTTTTCAATCTTCTTTGCAAATGGATCAAATCTAATCTCTTGTACTAAATTAAAGTAAAATTCGTAAAGTTTCCTCTCTCTCCCACTTCTGATTTTTTCCTCTTCTCTGTAAAAACTCCTATTTTTCCTGCACATAATTAACGTTTATTAGTTTTTAGTAGTTCGAGGAGGGGTGTGGAAAATTTTTCGCCAGCAGTTTGGACTGCTGGAGGAGGGCGTCGAAGAACAAGGAAGAAGGAAATCAAGCACCGGGCGAGTGAAAATGGGGAAAGTTTTTTTTTCAGTGTGTGTGAGTGTGTTTTTTTTTGTTTAGTTTTTGATTACTTTGCAAATGCTGGTACTTTCGCTCTCGTTCTTTTTTTACAATTTGCTTGTTTTTCTGCGCTTCACATGGTTTTTCATTCATCACTGACAGTGCAATTTTTTACTCTCTTATATTCATTTTTTTATTCCACTTGAGTGAAATAGTATTTGCATTTGCGCGGTTTGTTGGCGTTATTTTTTGTTTAATTTGCAGCTTTTTGTTTTTGCTAGACATTCGGCGCTGCTTCAAGTTGGGACTCGTTTTGTTTTTCGGTTAAAAGAGCGCGTTTTTTTTGGTAGTAGTATTAAAGTTTAGGTTTTTGGAGATGATGTGATGGCGCTTGGCTTAAAAATTAAACGATAGGATGAGTAGTTTGTTTTGATCGTATGTTTCGACGCATGTAAATTAGTGGTTTTATTTATGTACAACATTTCGAGAAAGTAACGAGAGCGGCTGCTGGAACGTGAAAAATGTTAACTTTGTCTTGGACACTAGGAGAATTGGACTAGGGAATTGGAAATGGGGGAACAAATTGTGTGTTATAATTGGTAAGAATGTTAGGTGATAGTGTGGAAAGGAGTGGTAGCTCTGATAACCATGCAGTAGTGTTTAGGACCTTTTGAAAAGTAAGACCTGAATCTAAATTGTTAAAAATAATTATATCTGAAGTTATCGTGGTCACACCCGAAAAACCTTTTTTTTTCTCTTTTTTAATTTTTTTTTTCAACGGCTGTTTGTACCAATTATTGGTCCAATAGCTAATGTATTTGAAGCATATATCAACATATTTTCATGAATGGTGAAAACGACGTAACCTTAAGAAATATCTAGAATCAAGAAAAGAATCTATTTATTTTAAAAAATTAAAACAAATTTTCAATAAGAATATTCATCGATTTCCAAAGTACCAGAGATTTGCTCAAAAGGAAGGGGTTTTGAAAAATGATAATTTTACATATGACTAATAATCTACGGGAAATATACCCATTTTAATCACTCTAAGCCGTTCGACCAATTCTCATCACTTTTGCAGTTTTCCGCAATTAAATCAACTTTTTTAGATTCATCAACAATGGAGAGTTGCTTGCTCACTTTTATTTGAGCTATTTGTTACTTTGGAACAGTCAAAAACACTTTATGAAAGCTGTAATCCATGATCAAAGTGCTGATAGGCCGATAATAGAAATAGGCTGAGAAATGGTATATTTCCCCTATATTTTGACAATCTGGGCCAATTCTGAGGAGATTTGGATTCAGCGGGCAAAATTACATGAAAAAACATATAGTTGGACAATTTAATTGTCATCGAATATCGTTACGGTGGTCCCATACACTTTTCCCTTGAAAATTAGACATTTTCAAATGAAGATATCTCAAGTTTGAAAAAAATACCCCTGGGATTTTTTCAGCGTTTGTAGAGACATCCCCTTTTGAATGCAATGTAGCACTTGAAATTTGGCCTGCGCTTTTTCGAGATATTAAGGTTTTAAAAATGCATCTTTTCTACCATAAAATGGCCATAAATTTTGACTCTTAAGTCTAAATTGACGTGTCAAAAAATAAAAATGTTTGTTTTTTAGAGCTCTAAAAATGCTCAAAATCACTTTTCTCTAAAACTTTACCCTGAATTGCTACGTTAAAAAAACTGATTTTTGAAGGTTTGCTTAGATGCTTTCTCTTAATTTGGTCGTAGAAGGCGTAGATTGCGAGATAAAAATTTGATGTCTTCGATAAAGTTACTTGTATTGGCAAGCCCAATAACTTTTTAGAAGAATATTCCTGAAAAGTTAAATTTTGAAAATCAGCCTTGTCGTGAGCCACCCTAATTTTCAAGCAAACCGAAAGTTGCCCCTTTCCTTTTGCAACAACTCTTCTGATGACACCAAAGCTCCAAAACTTTACCATTTTTCGCAAAATCCGTTTTCCACTTAATTTTGCGATCTGGACCACTGTGCAATGGAATCTTTAGCGTTTTTTTACAGAGTTTTTCATAATTGAAAAAAAAATAATTGTGAAGTTTTGGAAAAAATACTATATTTTAGTTCAAAAGCATTGTTTTTTTCATTTTAAAACAAATGTTTAGTGGTCACTTGAAAAATCATGTAATTGAATCATGAAAATCATGGATCATTTTGAATTGAATATTAACAAATAGCAAAATTTATAACTACTTCATATAAAAGTGTGACAAAAAAAAAACACTTTTTAAACAACTTCACAAATAGATCAGAAATAGAAATGCAACTACATTAAAGCAATTTAAAAACAATTTCAGTTTAGTTTAAACCTATTTCTATTTATTGTGTAGCATTGATGTACAGTATCAAAATAAATTTGAAAAAATTAAATTGAAAATTTAACATCAATATTAAAGCAACAACAATAGCTGAATCAGGAGGGATTTAAATTCACACAAAGTAAAAAAAAAATCGTGGTAATATTACATCTGGCATCTTTTATTTCGTTTTACCCCTGAAAATGTGTGATTTTACCATTTTTTCTTGTTTAATGCCACTTTAGTCTAAATTGAGGTAAAATTACATCATAAAAGAGGTAATATTCAACCTTCCCAAATTACAGCTTCCAAATTTACACAATTTTTTACTGTGCACCTAAGGATTGGAATTATGGGGATACTGGGTGGGGCTAGTTAATGATTTTTGTTGTTTTTTGTGCATTGCAAAGTTCAGCTCATAAAATAGGAAAAAATATGTATTTTCTGTAATTGTTTGATCTTTTAGAATCAATCAAGCCAATTATTGACCCTCACACATATTTTGACAATTAAAATTGCTATAAAGATTCTATAAATATATTCTATAAAGATCTGTTGCAATATATTATTCATAACCAGGATCAGAACTATATTCAATAAATTTCAAATTTCCCGGGAAATTTGTTGTAAATAATCTCATTTATAGTGATTTTTGTAGCCCCGGATAATTGATTCACTATTTTATCGGTAGAGGGCAAAGAAAATTTATAGAAAATTTATTTTTCTGATTTTTTTTGTATGGATGAAACTTTGTTTGTACTTTTTCTATGACCAAAGAAGTAATTTGCACCATTTTAATCCATACAAGTTTTCATTTAATTTTGGAAACCTTCCAGAAGGCTATTAAAATAATCAAAAATCTGTATCTTAAGAACGGAGTTTCAGATTGATTTGGTGTTTTCGATAAAGTTGTGGGTGCTCAGAACTCTCCAGAAAAAAATAAACATTTTAATTGGGGCTTTACACACAATTGCACACCATTGCAATTGCGCAAAATAATCAATTTTGGAAATTATCAATTTTCAATTTGTTTCCGGTGACAAAAAATGCCAAAATATGAACTATGGCACAAATTGGTAAAAAAATCATTTGGCAGCGTTTCCAGTTTCTCGAAAAAAACATATTTTAATTAAACTTGAAAAAGGTAAAAAAAAAGTTGACCTAATTTTTCGATGTAAAATCAAATTAGCAACCGTCAAGTTCATAACAAACTTTAATTTTTTTTTTGCTGATAACTTCACTTTTTAACTGTAACCAATCTTTAAAATATTTTTTGACAAAGAACTTTGTCCTAAGGGCTCTATTCTGGTGAGGTGTCAATCCAGAAAACCGAAAAATGTCGCGCGTTACGAAAATGTTGCATGCTTGGTACTGGGGAAGAGGTCTGCGACGCAACAAGGCACTGTTGCGTGGAATTTTCCACACAGTTGAAACAAAAAGCGAATGATGAGGTTTGGGATAACCGGCACAAAAAGGCGGGGCATCCGTCACCATTTCGAGCCAATATAAACCCCGCTCGATCAGCCCAAGAAAATCATTCTATCGCTGGACGCCGAGAAGTGAACAACAACCTGGACCTGAAGCAGATGGCCTGGAGGCCCAGAAGCAGTTGGCCGAAAAGCAGCTGGCCTGGAGCAAGGAGCAGCCCAAGCGGGGGCAGGCCAGCCGGAATATTCTGGCCACAAGACACGGAGTGGCCAGAACCTTCAGGGGTGTTCCGATGGAAGGCCATACGAGACGGGACAATATGGGTATCAAACTTCTTGGATTTTGATACTGGTGATGAAAATGACCATTTTGACAGTGTTGGCCACAACCTGGAGTGGCCGGTGCCCTCAGGGAGGTTCTCCCGGGAGGACATTAACAGAACCATACGATTTTGGGCAATATGGGTATCAAACTTCTTGGTTTTCAATACTGGTAATGAAAATGGCCATTTTGACAGTATTGGCCACAACCTGGAGTGGCCGGTGCCCTCAGGGAAGTTCTCCCGGGAGGATATTTACCGAACCATACGATTTTGGGCAATATGGGTATCAAAATTCATGTTTTTCAATACTGGTAATGAAAATGACCATTTTGACAGTATTGGCCACAACCTGGAGTGGCCGATGCCCTCAGGGAGGTTCTCCCGGGAGGACATTTAACGAACCATACGATTTTGGGCAATATTGGTATCAAAATTCATGTCTTTCAATACTGATAATGAAAATGGCCATTTTGACAGTATTGGCCACAACCTGGAGTGGCCGGTGCCCTCAGGGAAGTTCTCCCGGGAGGACATTTACCGAACCATACGATTTTGGGCAATATGGGTATCAAAATTCATGTTTTTCAATACTGGTAATGAAAATGACCATTTTGACAGTATTGGCCACAATCTGGAGTGGCCGGTGTCCTCAGGGAGGTTCTCTCGGGAGGACATTTACCGAACCATACGATTTTGGGCAATATTGGTATCAAAATTCATGTTTTTCAATACTGGTAATGAAAATGACCATTTTGACAGTATTGGCCACAATCTGGAGTGGCCGGTGCCCTCAGGGAGGTTCTCTCGGGAGGACATTTACCGAACCATACGATTTTTGGCAATATGGGTATCAAAATTCATGTTTTAAATACTGGTAATGAAAATGACCATTTTGACAGTATTGGCCAAAACCTGGAGTAGCCGGTTCCCTCAGGGAGGTTCTCCCGGGAGGACATTTACCGAACCATATGATTTTGAGCAATTGTTCAAGGCTCAACTGCGATCGTTGACGATGACGATGGAATGAAAATCGTTGGCAAAAATGCTGCCTTCACGACTCCACGGCAAAACAAAACAGCCAATCAGAGAGCGGAAAGATTTTTTGCGTGAGTCAAAGCACGCGCTTGCTTGTTCAAGGCCAACTGCGATCGATTGACCGTTGACACTTGCAAGCGAAAATTGTTAATATTCGTTAATTTTTTTTAAAATGAAAATTTTGGAGGAAACATTTTTGCGTGGGTCAAAGCACGCGCTTGCTTGTTCAAGGCCAACTGCGATCGATTGACCGTGGACACTTGCAAGCGAAAATTGTTAATATTCGTTAATTTTTTAAATTGAAAATTTTGGGGAAATTTTTAAATTAATTTAAATGCCAAGCGTCAAAAGCTTTAAAAATGCACAAAAAGCAGTGCATGAATCATTTGAAACCATAACTCTTTCGTGAATTTTTCGTTGGCGCTGAAAAGCGCCATTTTGTTAAATTGCAGCAGAAGTTGATTCTTGTGGCCATCTTCTCGAGCGTCCATCCAAGTAGGCCTTGTTTTTCTCCTTCGACGTCGTTTTGGCAGCAATTTCACGCACACGCTGGCGTGTTTCTTCTTCTCGGAGCTCGCTCTTGATTTCCTCCAGTCGTTGTTTTTTCCGCTGCTGCTGCTGCTGCTGCTACGATGTTGTCGGTTCGAACGATGACGATGGAATGAAAATCGTTGGCAAAAATGCTGCCTTCACGACTCCACGGCAAAACAAAACAGCCAATCAGAGAGCGGAAAGATTTTTTGCGTGAGTCAAAGCACGCGCTTGCTTGTTCAAGGCCAACTGCGATCGATTGACCGTTGACACTTGCAAGCGAAAATTGTTAATATTCGTAAATTTTTTTTAAAATGAAAATTTTGGAGGAAACATTTTTTGCGTGGGTCAAAGCACGCGCTTGCTTGTTCAAGGCCAACTGCGATCGATTGACCGTGGACACTTGCAAGCGAAAATTGTTAATATTCGTTAATTTTTTTAAATTGAAAATTTTGGGGGAAATTTTTAAATTAATTTAAATGCCAAGCGTCAAAAGCTTTAAAAATGCACAAAAAGCAGTGCATGAATCATTTGAAACCATAACTCTTTCGTGAATTTTTCGTTGGCGCTGAAAAGCGCCATTTTGTTAAATTGCAGCAGAAGTTGATTCTTGTGGCCATCTTCTCGAGCGTCCATCCAAGTAGGCCTTGTTTTTCTCCTTCGACGTCGTTTTGGCAGCAATTTCACGCACACGCTGGCGTGTTTCTTCTTCTCGGAGCTCGCTCTTGATTTCCTCCAGTCGTTGTTTTTTCCGCTGCTGCTGCTGCTACGATGTTGTCGGTTCGAACGATGACGATGGAATGAAAATCGTTGGCAAAAATGCTGCCTTCACGACTCCACGGCAAAACAAAACAGCCAATCAGAGAGCGGAAAGATTTTTTGCGTGAGTCAAAGCACGCGCTTGCTTGTTCAAGGCCAACTGCGATCGATTGACCGTTGACACTTGCAAGCGAAAATTGTTAATATTCGTTAATTTTTTTTAAAATGAAAATTTTGGAGGAAACATTTTTTGCGTGGGTCAAAGCACGCGCTTGCTTGTTCAAGGCCAACTGCGATCGATTGACCGTGGACACTTGCAAGCGAAAATTGTTAATATTCGTTAATTTTTTTAAATTGAAAATTTTGGGGGAAATTTTTAAATTAATTTAAATGCCAAGCGTCAAAAGCTTTAAAAATGCACAAAAAGCAGTGCATGAATCATTTGAAACCATAACTCTTTCGTGAATTTTTCGTTGGCGCTGAAAAGCGCCATTTTGTTAAATTGCAGCAGAAGTTGATTCTTGTGGCCATCTTCTCGAGCGTCCATCCAAGTAGGCCTTGTTTTTCTCCTTCGACGTCGTTTTGGCAGCAATTTCACGCACACGCTGGCGTGTTTCTTCTTCTCGGAGCTCGCTCTTGATTTCCTCCAGTCGTTGTTTTTTCCGCTGCTGCTGCTGCTGCTGCTACGATGTTGTCGGTTCGAACGATGACGATGGAATGAAAATCGTTGGCAAAAATGCTGCCTTCACGACTCCACGGCAAAACAAAACAGCCAATCAGAGAGCGGAAAGATTTTTTGCGTGAGTCAAAGCACGCGCTTGCTTGTTCAAGGCCAACTGCGATCGATTGACCGTTGACACTTGCAAGCGAAAATTGTTAATATTCGTAAATTTTTTTTAAAATGAAAATTTTGGAGGAAACATTTTTTGCGTGGGTCAAAGCACGCGCTTGCTTGTTCAAGGCCAACTGCGATCGATTGACCGTGGACACTTGCAAGCGAAAATTGTTAATATTCGTTAATTTTTTTAAATTGAAAATTTTGGGGGAAATTTTTAAATTAATTTAAATGCCAAGCGTCAAAAGCTTTAAAAATGCACAAAAAGCAGTGCATGAATCATTTGAAACCATAACTCTTTCGTGAATTTTTCGTTGGCGCTGAAAAGCGCCATTTTGTTAAATTGCAGCAGAAGTTGATTCTTGTGGCCATCTTCTCGAGCGTCCATCCAAGTAGGCCTTGTTTTTCTCCTTCGACGTCGTTTTGGCAGCAATTTCACGCACACGCTGGCGTGTTTCTTCTTCTCGGAGCTCGCTCTTGATTTCCTCCAGTCGTTGTTTTTTCCGCTGCTGCTGCTGCTGCTGCTACGATGTTGTCGGTTCGAACGATGACGATGGAATGAAAATCGTTGGCAAAAATGCTGCCTTCACGACTCCACGGCAAAACAAAACAGCCAATCAGAGAGCGGAAAGATTTTTTGCGTGAGTCAAAGCACGCGCTTGCTTGTTCAAGGCCAACTGCGATCGATTGACCGTTGACACTTGCAAGCGAAAATTGTTAATATTCGTTAATTTTTTTTTAAATGAAAATTTTGGAGGAAACATTTTTTGCGTGGGTCAAAGCACGCGCTTGCTTGTTCAAGGCCAACTGCGATCGATTGACCGTGGACACTTGCAAGCGAAAATTGTTAATATTCGTTAATTTTTTTAAATTGAAAATTTTGGGGGAAATATTTAAATTAATTTAAATGCCAAGCGTCAAAAGCTTTAAAAATGCACAAAAAGCAGTGCATGAATCATTTGAAACCATAACTCTTTCGTGAATTTTTCGTTGGCGCTGAAAAGCGCCATTTTGTTAAATTGCAGCAGAAGTTGATTCTTGTGGCCATCTTCTCGAGCGTCCATCCAAGTAGGCCTTGTTTTTCTCCTTCGACGTCGTTTTGGCAGCAATTTCACGCACACGCTGGCGTGTTTCTTCTTCTCGGAGCTCGCTCTTGATTTCCTCCAGTCGTTGTTTTTTTTCCGCTGCTGCTGCTGCTACGATGTTGTCGGTTCGAACGATGACGATGGAATGAAAATCGTTGGCAAAAATGCTGCCTTCACGATTCCACGGCAAAACAAAACAGCCAATCAGAGAGCGGAAAGATTTTTTGCGTGAGTCAAAGCACGCGCTTGCTTGTTCAAGGCCAACTGCGATCGATTGACCGTGGACACTTGCAAGCGAAAATTGTTAATATTCGTTAATTTTTTTAAATTGAAAATTTTGGGGGAAATTTTTAAATTAATTTAAATGCCAAGCGTCAAAAGCTTTAAAAATGCACAAAAAGTAGTGCATGAATCATTTGAAACCATAACTCTTTCGTGAATGTTTCGTTGGCGCTGAAAAGCGCCATTTTGTTAAATTGCAGCAGAAGTTGATTCTTGTGGCCATCTTCTCGAGCGTCCATCCAAGTAGGCCTTGTTTTTCTCCTTCGACGTCGTTTTGGCAGCAATTTCACACACACGCTGGCGTGTTTCTTCTTCTCGGAGCTCGCTCTTGATTTCCTCCAGTCGTTGTTTTTTTTCCGCTGCTGCTGCTGCTACGATGTTGTCGGTTCGAACGATGACGATGGAATGAAAATCGTTGGCAAAAATGCTGCCTTCACGACTCCACGGCAAAACAAAATAGCCAATCAGAGAGCGGAAAGATTTTTTGCGTGAGTCAAAGCACGCGCTTGCTTGTTCAAGGCCAACTGCGATCGATTGACCGTTGACACTTGCAAGCGAAAATTGTTAATATTCGTAAATTTTTTTTAAAATGAAAATTTTGGAGGAAACATTTTTTGCGTGGGTCAAAGCACGCGCTTGCTTGTTCAAGGCCAACTGCGATCGATTGACCGTGGACACTTGCAAGCGAAAATTGTTAATATTCGTTAATTTTTTTAAATTGAAAATTTTGGGGGAAATTTTTAAATTAATTTAAATGCCAAGCGTCAAAAGCTTTAAAAATGCACAAAAAGTAGTGCATGAATCATTTGAAACCATAACTCTTTCGTGAATGTTTCGTTGGCGCTGAAAAGCGCCATTTTGTTAAATTGCAGCAGAAGTTGATTCTTGTGGCCATCTTCTCGAGCGTCCATCCAAGTAGGCCTTGTTTTTCTCCTTCGACGTCGTTTTGGCAGCAATTTCACACACACGCTGGCGTGTTTCTTCTTCTCGGAGCTCGCTCTTGATTTCCTCCAGTCGTTGTTTTTTTTCCGCTGCTGCTGCTGCTACGATGTTGTCGGTTCGAACGATGACGATGGAATGAAAATCGTTGGCAAAAATGCTGCCTTCACGACTCCACGGCAAAACAAAACAGCCAATCAGAGAGCGGAAAGATTTTTTGCGTGAGTCAAAGCACGCGCTTGCTTGTTCAAGGCCAACTGCGATCGATTGACCGTGGACACTTGCAAGCGAAAATTGTTAATATTCGTTAATTTTCTTTTAATTGAAAATTTTGGGGGAAATATTTAAATTAATTTAAATGCCAAGCGTCAAAAGCTTTAAAAATGCACAAAAAGCAGTGCATGAATCATTTGAAACCATAACTCTTTCGTGAATTTTTCGTTGGCGCTGAAAAGCGCCATTTTGTTAAATTGCAGCAGAAGTTGATTCTTGTGGCCATCTTCTCGAGCGTCCATCCAAGTAGGCCTTGTTTTTCTCCTTCGACGTCGTTTTGGCAGCAATTTCACGCACACGCTGGCGTGTTTCTTCTTCTCGGAGCTCGCTCTTGATTTCCTCCAGTCGTTGATTTTTTTCCGCTGCTGCTGCTGCTGCTGCTACGATGTTGTCGGTTCGAACGATGACGATGGAATGAAAATCGTTGGCAAAAATGCTGCCTTCACGACTCCACGGCAAAACAAAATAGCCAATCAGAGAGCGGAAAGATTTTTTGCGTGAGTCAAAGCACGCGCTTGCTTGTTCAAGGCCAACTGCGATCGATTGACCGTTGACACTTGCAAGCGAAAATTGTTAATATTCGTAAATTTTTTTTAAAATGAAAATTTTGGAGGAAACATTTTTTGCGTGGGTCAAAGCACGCGCTTGCTTGTTCAAGGCCAACTGCGATCGATTGACCCTGGACACTTGCAAGCGAAAATTGTTAATATTCGTTAATTTTTTTAAATTGAAAATTTTGGGGGAAATTTTTAAATTAATTTAAATGCCAAGCGTCAAAAGCTTTAAAAATGCACAAAAAGCAGTGCATGAATCATTTGAAACCATAACTCTTTCGTGAATGTTTCGTTGGCGCTGAAAAGCGCCATTTTGTTAAATTGCAGCAGAAGTTGATTCTTGTGGCCATCTTCTCGAGCGTCCATCCAAGTAGGCCTTGTTTTTCTCCTTCGACGTCGTTTTGGCAGCAATTTCACGCACACGCTGGCGTGTTTCTTCTTCTCGGAGCTCGCTCTTGATTTCCTCCAGTCGTTGTTTTTTTCCGCTGCTGCTGCTGCTGCTGCTACGATGTTGTCGGTTCGAACGATGACGATGGAATGAAAATCGTTGGCAAAAATGCTGCCTTCACGACTCCACGGCAAAACAAAACAGCCAATCAGAGAGCGGAAAGATTTTTTGCGTGAGTCAAAGCACGCGCTTGCTTGTTCAAGGCCAACTGCGATCGATTGACCGTTGACACTTGCAAGCGAAAATTGTTAATATTCGTTAATTTTTTTTAAATGAAAATTTTGGAGGAAACCTACTTGGATGGACGCTCGCGCTTGCTTGTTCAAGGCCAACTGCGATCGATTGACCGTGGACACTTGCAAGCGAAAATTGTTAATATTCGTTAATTTTTTTAAATTGAAAATTTTGGGGGAAATATTTAAATTAATTTAAATGCCAAGCGTCAAAAGCTTTAAAAATGCACAAAAAGCAGTGCATGAATCATTTGAAACCATAACTCTTTCGTGAATTTTTCGTTGGCGCTGAAAAGCGCCATTTTGTTAAATTGCAGCAGAAGTTGATTCTTGTGGCCATCTTCTCGAGCGTCCATCCAAGTAGGCCTTGTTTTTCTCCTTCGACGTCGTTTTGGCAGCAATTTCACACACACGCTGGCGTGTTTCTTCTTCTCGGAGCTCGCTCTTGATTTCCTCCAGTCGTTGTTTTTTTTCCGCTGCTGCTGCTGCTACGATGTTGTCGGTTCGAACGATGACGATGGAATGAAAATCGTTGGCAAAAATGCTGCCTTCACGACTCCACGGCAAAACAAAACAGCCAATCAGAGAGCGGAAAGATTTTTTGCGTGAGTCAAAGCACGCGCTTGCTTGTTCAAGGCCAACTGCGATCGATTGACCGTTGACACTTGCAAGCGAAAATTGTTAATATTCGTAAATTTTTTTTAAAATGAAAATTTTGGAGGAAACATTTTTTGCGTGGGTCAAAGCACGCGCTTGCTTGTTCAAGGCCAACTGCGATCGATTGACCGTGGACACTTGCAAGCGAAAATTGTTAATATTCGTTAATTTTCTTTTAATTGAAAATTTTGGGGGAAATTTTTAAATTAATTTAAATGCCAAGCGTCAAAAGCTTTAAAAATGCACAAAAAGCAGTGCATGAATCATTTGAAACCATAACTCTTTCGTGAATTTTTCGTTGGCGCTGAAAAGCGCCATTTTGTTAAATTGCAGCAGAAGTTGATTCTTGTGGCCATCTTCTCGAGCGTCCATCCAAGTAGGCCTTGTTTTTCTCCTTCGACGTCGTTTTGGCAGCAATTTCACACACACGCTGGTGTGTTTCTTCTTCTCGGAGCTCGCTCTTGATTTCCTCCAGTCGTTGTTTTTTTTCCGCTGCTGCTGCTGCTACGATGTTGTCGGTTCGAACGATGATGATGGAATGAAAATCGTTGGCAAAAATGCTGCCTTCACGACTCCACGGCAAAACAAAACAGCCAATCAGAGAGCGGAAAGATTTTTTGCGTGAGTCAAAGCACGCGCTTGCTTGTTCAAGGCCAACTGCGATCGATTGACCGTGGACACTTGCAAGCAAAAATGGAATACCCGATTCGAGTGGTAGTTTGACAGTTCGCTCCATAAGAAATACATTGCTCACTACCAATCGCGTCGGGTACTCCATTGTTAATATTCGTTAATTTTTTTAAATTGAAAATTTTGGGGGAAATTTTTAAATTAATTTAAAAATGCACAAAAAGCAGTGCATGAATCATTTGAAACCATAACTCTTTCGTGAATTTTTCGTTGGCGCTGAAAAGCGCCATTTTGTTAAATTGCAGCAGAAGTTGATTCTTGTGGCCATCTTCTCGAGCGTCGATCCAAGTAGGCCTTGTTTTTCTCCTTCGACGTCGTTTTGGCAGCAATTTCACGCACACGCTGGCGTGTTTCTTCTTCTCGGAGCTCGCTCTTGATTTCCTCCAGTCGTTGATTTTTTTCCGCTGCTGCTGCTGCTGCTGCTACGATGTTGTCGGTTCGAACGATGACGATGGAATGAAAATCGTTGGCAAAAATGCTGCCTTAACGACTTCCCATTCCCACCAGTGCATCAAAAAGCGAATGACGTAGGAATGGGATAACCGGCGCAAAGGGGCGGGACATCCGTCTCCATTCTAAGCCAATATAAGCCCGCTTGGTCAACCCTGGGAAATCATTCTATCGTTGGACGCCGAGGAGTAAACAACAACCTGGACCTGGAAGCAGATGGCCTGGAGGCCCAGAAGCAGTTGGCCGAAAAGCAGCTAGCCCAGAGCTAGGAGCAGACCAAGCGGAGGCAGGCCAACCAGAATAATTGAGAGCCACCGGAATATTCTGGCCACAAGACCCGGAGTGGCCAGATTCCTCAGGGGTGTTCCGATGGAAGGCCATACGAGACTGGACAACATGGGTATCAAACTTCTTGGATTTTGATACTGGTGATGAAAATGGCCATTTTGACAGTATTGGCCACAACCTGGAGTGGCCGGTGCCCTCAGGGAGGTTCTCCCGGTAGGACATTTACCGAACCATACGATTTTGGGCAATATTGGTATCAAATTTCATGGTTTTTGATATTGGTAATGAAAATGGCAATTTAGAAAAAGTTGGCCAAAAGCTGCAGTGGCCGGTGCCCTAAAGGAAAGTTTTCCCGGGAAGACATCTTTTGAACCAACGAGTTTTGGCAATATGGGTATCACAACTCATGGTTTACAATACTGGCCATTTCGTAAAAGGTGGCAACAATCTGGAGAGCCCGCAACCTCACGATTGTTCCGATTGGGGGACAAACATCGAATTATAGAGATATCATGGTTTTTTAATACGGAGCTTAAAGAGAAATTGAACGAAAATATAAATCCAATAATATTTTGATTTTATCTGACGCATTATTCAACAAAATTGCTTAATTTTAAAAGCTTTTCTGCTAAGTTCTTTGTCATACTGGTCATGTGTAACATAACCACCTGCACCTTTTTTTTTTCAAAATCAGAAGATTAATTTCCTACAAGTTGACATTGGAAAAAATATGTTTTCTCTACATCACCAGAAAGTATCGTAAAACTTTCCAATCTTTCAATTGAAATATTTACAAAATTAATAGTCTTGCAAAAAACTAATTCAATAAAAAATTGTCCCACGGAATACGACGATATCCTCATCGCGACCTTTCACCAAACCCAATTCCCAGGGATTGCGCTGTTACGGAACCAGCGCGGTTTCGACGACAAACTCTTGAACCCCTGCTGCTCAAAACCACCTCAACCAAAGCACATTGGCCCCATTTGGCACTGATTTTACGGACTCGGCGAGTTGTTGAACTTTTTGGGTTTGAGGGGGGTACGAAGCGCTCGCTGATTAAAAATGCATAAGCCATGGGGTTGCGGAAAATGATAAAAGGGTTGGTGGGAATTTAAATAAGAAATATGTATTTGTTTGGGGAAGATCGTGAGAAGCTGGCAAGATGGTGGCGCTTGCCGATGAAAGTGTTTGTGGTTTTCCGTTCCGAAGAAAATGGAATTACACTGAATTTAACATCAGGTTTCGCCTCTTTTTCCCCTTTTCGAGAAACCACCGAGGTTTTGGGGACCAAAGATTTTCGCCACAATCAGAGTCCGTTGGGTGCTGCCGTTGTTGTTGTAACGTAAAATGGTGGGTTCCGGGGAAAGTTTTCGGTGACCTTAAAATTTTTTGCATTACTTCTATTGCCCTTCTTCGGGTTTTGCCAAAGGGGTGGTGGTTTTTAAGAGGAAACAATAACCGAAAACTTTGCTGATGGTGACCTTCCGGTTTGCTTCTTGAGGCAAAAGCTGACGCTGAAAGGAGGGTAATTGGGTTTGGACTTTGTCACAGTTGATGCCAGAGTGGGTTGGAACGTAAGACGCTGCTCTGGTGTAAAGTTGTTGGGCTATTTTCGAGCAAAAAGTGACATAATTGGTTGTAGACATTGTGATGGAATAAATGGTTTATTAGCTCTAGACTGTAGAGTTCTAGAGTTTGCAGTAGAGCTGCAATTCAATGTCATTACTTCGAAATTACATCGCTTTACAGCAATCATAAATTTTGGAGAGATCAGAAATTTAAAATTTCACATTTACTTTTAGTTACAGGGTAAAAATCCCAAAAGACCTCGCTACCAAAGTGTTTTTTCCGAGCGCTTCCAACGCGTTACATATCGTTATCATTTCCCAGCGCCGACCCTCGCGAGCGCGCCTTAATTATGTACGACCTTCCAGCGCGACAAAGAGTTGGTCGTCTCCCCGTTGAGGGAAAACGAACTCTTTGCTCTTTTTGACGCCACCAGGATCACAGCTGACGGACTCTTTTAGGGAATTTCCACGGTGACGATGGTGGTGCCAAAGTCTCACCAGGCTGAACGGGATTATGAAAATGTAACTACCGCTTCTCGGGTACTTTTTTTGTGGGTTCCTGCAGGGTGGGTGTCCTCGCTGAATGTTTAGACATCCAAGAATATCAAAAAAGACACCTGAACATAATTTTGAAACAGTTTTTACTCGTATCCCTTACTACTTAGTTTAAATTCGTATTTATGTTCAAACTTAACCTATTTCAACGAATCATATTGGCAGTTAATTTCAAGCAGTAGGCCTGGCCACATGAAACATTGTGGGTGTCCTCGCTATTGATGTAGTCAAGACCAACACCATTAAAAAGTTCAAAAAATCCCACAATTATGCACAAAAACTAGTATGCCTTTATTTAATTTTTAATTTAACAAAGACACCAACCAACATGTTCATTTAGTATTGCGGAGACACAAACCAAGTTAGAGCTAGATTTTATTTTAATAGAAATCAAGTAAAAACTTACTTTTTCGACTAAAAAACTCACTTTTGAAGCATCGTTACCCCTCTTAAAAGTGGGGTTCACGAATTTCCCCCAAACTTCCACCATAGGTAGTTGAAAAAAGTGAGGAAAAACCCCAGGATCCGCGAAATTGAATGCGCGCGCGTCCAACATTTGCGCTGATTCACACATAAAAACTTGCTCCTTTCAGGGACTAGCCCCAGCAAACCAAACGGGAGCTTTCCACACTGGTCCCGGACCAGGGAGGGGGAAAATTTGATGGAAATCGCGTTGAGCACACCACGGAGGGACGAGAACGTGAAAAATAAAATAGTTACAAACAGTTTCAAACGGTGTAATTTAAATCGCAAAAGTGCGCGAGCTTTCCCGGGCTTGCTTTTCCGGAATGGATGAATTACGGAAATGTATTCATTTCAATTTGCAACGAGAGCAAGCTTAACTTTCCGCGGTTGTGATGGAGATGAGTTTTCGGAGCTAAAAAGCGGTACAGGTTTTCAATTATTTTTTGAAATTAGAGTTTTGTAACGAAACTTTGTACCAGGAGGAAAAAGTTTTTGACCTACTCGTGAAATAAAGGTTGAGCTTTTAGATTGACCAAATATGCGTATTTTGAAGTCATATTGTAGAAAATGAAGCCTAACATTTCAAAAGGGCACAAAACTTTTGTAAACAATAGTGTATCCCTTTCACTCAAATGACAGTTTGCATAAGGTGTGAGAGGGATACACTCTTGTTTACAAAAGTTTTGTGCCCTAATGAAATGGCAAGCATGAAATTTCAAAGTCAACATTCTTGTCAAATTGAAAAATTTTCATATTGTTGATCGGAAATTTCTAGAAAATTACTTTTAATTTTTTTTTTCACAGACCCTTAGTCACAATTGTGAGAAATATGCTTTAAATTTTGGAACTTATTCACCGATTTTGAAACCGCTTAAATTTTAATGCTTGATCACTTCCTACTAAGCAATTTATTTTCTGATTACAGTTGAAAATGCTTTTCAGAAGCTGTAGTGCAGGCACCGAATGATTTTCCGTCATGTAATATAAAAGTGTGTTATTAATTTATTTATTTTGCAAAAAAAACTGGAATGGGTTTAGCATGAATATTTTAGTACTTGTATCCAAAATATTACTTTTCGAGATTGTTTTAATTTGAACGGTGAATTGATTGATCACATGGACATTCCACTTAAAATTCCATTAATAGGGTGATTTTTAATGCAAAAAATGGTGTATGTAGCTCGTTGCAAAACATGACTTTTTCAGCACTCGTCGTAATTATTCAACTCGGTGAACCTTGTTGGATTTGAGCTGAAAAAATCTTCTTTTTGCAATGTGTTGAATATAATTCTTTCTAAACTCTTTTTGTTTAGAAGTAGTAAATTTAGTCAGTCAACACTTTTTTGAAGAACAGCTATAACTCGTGATGGTGACAAGCAAATCCCTCTTGTTCATACATCATTTTTTTGAAAATGTCTGTTTTCCAAAAAAACATGAAAATTCTACTGGGTTGTTAAAGATTTAAAAAGTGCATTAAATTTTCCTTAAAATGACATGCCCAACATTTTTTCACATTAGAGTTATGCAATATGGGAGATGTTTTTAAACTATTTTTGTATGTTTTACAATGAAAACCAGTTTTTTGGTGGAATTTGGAATACGCTATTAAAGTGGACAATTTTACAAAGAGTCCCTCTTGATACAAACTTTCCGAATTATCACCATTTCAGGCTTCAAATTATTTAAAAATACGTATTTTTTCAATGTTCGAGAATAAAAAGGATGGTGTTTGTAACATTTTTTTTTCTATAAAAGCAGTCATTTATTTAAACTAGCGCGTCCAATTTCCCGGGGTTACAAAATTCCCGAGAAACGGGAAATTTTCAGCAAATTTCCCGGGAAATCCCGGGAATTCCAGGGAAATTTGAAACTTTTCAAAAAATATTCTGACCCTGGTTCTAATTAATATTTTACAACAAAATTGAATAGAATAGCAACTTAAACGGTCAAAATAAGTATGAGGATCAATTAGTGCCTTGAGTGCTTATAAAAAAATATACAATTTCAAGAAAATATTAAAATTTTCTAAATTTATAAGCTGTCTTTTATTTCGTTCAAAATATCAAAAAATATTGATTAGTGTTTTTAGTTAAGAAGTATGTATTATTTTATTAATCATAGTGTTTGAACAGTGAGTAAAATTAATCAATGCTCCAAAACCATAAAATTGCTTTTTAATTTGTCTCTGTGATTAGTTAGAGAAAATATGATAAAGAATAATATTGATAATTAAACTGAAATGAAAAAAATAGTGAAGTAATTATGTTTACATGGCAAAAAAAATAAATGATTAAAAAAATGCAGGAAATCTGTTTTTCATGGCAAATATTTTACCCGGATCTAATCTTACTGGTTTGAGCCAATGAATAAATAGATAAGCATTGAGTATTCCTCAAGAATCTGCTTTTTACTTGAAATACATTTTTATGCAATTACAACTCCAAGTTTTCAAATATTTTGAGCGAGTTTTTGAAATATGTTTGCCTTTTTCGGGCACCTTTTATACAATACGAAGTAGTTTTAAAGTTATAACAGTATATTTTCATTCCATCATATCGTAATTTTTGATTCCCAACAGATGAACTGTTCCCAGCTGTGATTTTTGAATTTTAGTAATAATTTGTAAAACAAAATAAAATTGTTTTTGATTTTTTTCTTACGGTTGACGGATATTTTGTTTTTTTTTTTTAATTTGTTTTCCAACTAAGAAGATTTGTTATATTTAAATTTTAGGCTAATTGAAAACAACAATAAAACAGCTGTGCCTTGGACTTTAGTTTCAATGAGTTTTTTTTAAAGGTTTTTTCATCATTACAAAAAAAAAAACATACACATAAGTCTCAAAAGTGCGGCACCGAGACTGCGATGTGATAGAATTTGTGATATCGCCTTGGCGCCATCACCGGCACCCAACCGGAGACCCCCAGCTCTTCCCATCCCCTTCACCCTACTTTCCCCAGATTTCCGCCAGAATGTGACCCAAGTTGGCTCCCAACTTGGTCGTCGTCGTCGAAAGAGTGAAATAATTTATCATATCCCTAAATTGGATGAGGGAAACCCGCTCGCGCGTTATGCTATGAAAGTTGTGAGCGAGAGTTTGTTGGCAAATTGGGGCTGGGGCGGAGCCCCAGAAGCTGTCAAAATTTGGTCCCTACTCCCGCAGTTCTCAGAGCTACCCCTCTCTGCCTTCTTCGATTTGAGGGAGGGGAAATGTAAGGAGCTTGTGAAAGGGAACTGTCAAAACAATCAATGTTGGTAATTTACAAGGTTGGAATCAATTTGACAGTTGTGATACTCTTGCATGCAAGTTTCACCTCTTTCGTACAAGCTTCTTAACGGGGGAAGATGGGTGAAACGATTATGCAAAACAATTTTCTTACCATAGTCAAGCTTCTTTGTTGTTGTTGCTGTTGTCGTCTTGCGGGATCGTCGTCTTCTTCTTAAATACAAATTTGGCACAAGAGACGACTCCGACTCGTCGTCGATTTTCGTTCGATTTTTCCCGTCATTTTCTTCTTATTACAAATATTGACGCGCGGCAAACGGAAAAAGTTTCCAGGACAACAAAGTTTGCTGCAGCGCACACACAGAGCGAGACCGGGAAAAAAACAAAGTTCTGCCAGAGAACCGTCCAATTACTTACACTTTGTCCTAATTCCCTAATTATGCGCCGGTGAGCGGCGAAAAGTGTTCCAGCTTTTGCTACTCTTTCAACTTCTTTTCTTCTTTTTCTTACAATTTGGTAATTTATTTTGCTTACAGTTGCTCCGATTTGCTCCTTCTCTTTCTCGCTTCTCTCTCAACTATTTAACACAGGACTTTTAAAATAAAACTATCAACAATTATCTCGTTATTCACAGTTGTGTCATCTTTTCAAAGGACTTTGTTTCCTTCTTTTACCTTGTTTACTTACACGCTAAATATTAAATAGTTTTGGTTTCTTCCTCCCTTTCTGTTCGCGTTTTGCAAATGTGGTTTTGCTGCTGCTTCATTTTTTTAAGTTATTAAATTTTGTGTATATCTAAATATCATACAGTTGTCGTAATTGTTACTTACCGTGTGTTCACGTTTTTTGTTGGTTTGTTTTTGGTTGTTTGCATGTCTTGTTTTTTTTATCTCCCTTGCAAGTTGCAGTTTTGTGTAAATCTGTCTGTGATGTTATTAGTTTTCATGTTTTCCTGTAATTAGCTTGCGTATATGCTTATTGATAACTGTCTTCATTACTTTCTTTTTGTCTCACGCGTGCCATGTCACACCGTTTGATTTTGCAATAAAGTTGCTGAGTGGAATTTTAACGGTTTGAAAACATTTTTTGGTTTGAAACAGTAACTGTTGGGGATGTCAAGTTGTGTTCAGTGGTAAACATTTTAATTTTAGTTCATCAGTTTTCTCAAAATTATGAAACCGTCAATTGGGGTGAAACGGGAAGGCAGTCTGAAATATAACAGTAAATTTCTAAGCATAAAATGGTTTACTTTTATCAAAAGAAATCTAACCAATAAACAATTTGTGGCTTTACTCGTTTTGAACGTTTCAACTAAATGTGTCTTTCTGGTGATATCGCTTTGAAAAAGAGTTCCAAAAACATTCTGACGTTCTCGCTATCATCGCATCATATTTGACCAACATATTAAATTAAAAGCGTTGCAATTCCCTTCCTGTGCATTGTCAGCAAGTACATATTTCAATTGGAAACCGAAAAATATATAAAAGTGTTGATGCGATGATAAAGTTAATTTTTGATGTTTTTGGTTGATCTTTTCGGCCTACTCAGCAAAAATACCATGCGATACAATATGGGTAAAATTGTTAATGCACATCAATTTTGTGAGAAAAGACATTAAAGAGATAACCCACTGAACAATGAGTTTTCAGCACAAAAAAACTAATCAAACCGAGAACACAAGGAGAGGGCTGCTTCTTGGGCTACATTTTTCTCCTTTTTTTACAAAAAAAAATCATTAAATATTTATTACAAATACTTTTTTTTCACTTCAGTGTACTTTGAAAGGGTATTTTTTTTTTAGAAATCGCAAATTAAATAGAATTCATTCCAAACCCATTCTAGTGAAAAGAAAAATAATAAAAATTATTTTTTAAGTGATAACATCCAACAAAATAAAAAGATGACGCTACGAAACCCAAGACCAATACAAATTTTATTTAAAGTTTTTGTTACCCTGACGCTTTTACATTTTTCTAAAAAATCTTGCCTGAAATAATTCAGTTTAAACGGAAATTTTCATTGAAAAATTTTGAAATGTCAATTGTAAACTATATGGAAAATATTTTAAAATGCTATTTTTTATTTTTCCCATCTGGAACAATACACAAATTTGAAGATCAAATACTAAATTTAAGTTATTCATATAATATGTGTTCGCAATTTACTTGAGGATCAAGGCTTGATTTATCCCCGGAACTGGATTGAGGTGTCAAAATTCCGTGGATAACACAGTGTTGGACTATTGGCAAATTTGAAAAGATTCTTTCAATGTTTAAATTGATAGATTTGTAAAAAAAATTCGATGGCATTTCATACACTCTTTAAAAACTATTATCATAAAGGTTTTTATTAAATATTTTCAGCATTTGTTACATTTATTTCTGATTTTTGAATATATCTTTGTTACATGATTTGATTACCAAATTTAAAAAAAAATTGAGTTCAGAAATAGACGAAAATTGAAAACAACACTTCTGAAAAGATTCTCATGCCACAAATTATTAGAATTACTCAGCTCGACATAATAAGTTGAATTTTTCACAATTTATTAAAAGTTTTTTTGCATGAAAAACAACATACGTTTATTATTTTATTAAATCTAATGATTATCCATTCAATAAACAAATGTTGACATACTCATTTTGTAATTCCGTAGTGAAACTATTTACTTTTCTTGACATTCTTTAGCGACGAAATGGCCTACTTTTCTCTACCAAAAATAACAGAATGGAAAATTAATACCTTTGCTGAAAAGATCTTATTTTCAGCACTGAAATGGGTGCTGAAAAGGTAAACTTTTTAGCACTAGTATCGAAAAGTATTAATCTTCATTTTTTTTTTGTTTTGAACGATGAATTTACTTAACACATGGATGTTTGACACAAAATTTCACTCAAAAAGCGTTTTTAGGAATTGCAAAAAAAGTTGTAAGCTGCTCGTTGCGAAACTTCTTTTGCAACTTGTTGCATAAACTACTAGTATTGAACTTGTAACTTTGCTTTCAGATAATTAAACAATGAAAATTGATAAAATTTAAAGAGCAATTGATATTTTTATCATTCTTACACTGTAAACATTGAAAATATATTTGCGGGAAATGGAGAAAAGGAAAATGTAGTCTGAAAAAAATTTCGCTCAACATTGCTCACAATTTTTAGTTGAGTTTAGTTTTCAAGGTTAAAAATTTGGTGGTTGAATATTACCTCTTTTTGAGTAATTAACCTAATATAATATGTTAAATGTGATATTCAACAGAAACTGATGACAATTTTACTAGTTCCTGCAGGAAAGTACAAAAAAAAGTCTTTCATCATTCTCAGATGTAATATTACCATATGTATTTTGTTTCAATGTGTAACTAACAACTTTTTTTATCAGTTGCAGACGATAAATTGAAAGATAGCAAGCAACCTGCCAAATTCATAAATTGAATTCAGTTGAATAGAAGTTTTTTTTTTTCATTTAATGGCTTAACCCTCAAAATAATACCAATTTTGCTTTCAAGTTTAACATTGTCTAACTTCGTATCTAACTGTCGAGTTTCAATATCAATTTTCATATTTCGATACCGGTATGCTTTTTTGTACTATGCTTGCTGGGATTCCTATCTAGATAGAACAAAAGAACACACGGGCATCGATTTGCTTGCATCATAAGACCAATCTTCATGTGAGACGTTAAGTCACCTCAATATTGAATGACATTGACATCTAAGATCACTTAACAACATTTATTTTTATCCATAATCTGATAAATATTAGCACGTGAAGAACTTTGATAAAATGCATCTTACTGTGAATATACAGTTTGTCACACTAAAAATGAATCTCAAAGTGAAACTGGTGTATTGTACAGCAGCAATTAGTGAATGTTCAGGATGAACAATTCGCCGCAGTTAAACTACTGGCACTATCCAGCAAATCACCGTAATCATCCTCAAGCAGAGAGCGAAAGCAAAGCACCCTCTTCATCGCAATTTTCAATTATACACCTCTGCAGCAGAGCACCAAAGTGGCTCTAAATCATCCTTCTCTCCGGTGTGTTGCTCGAAAGGACAACGGCGCGAATCGTCGGCTGTCAACTTGACATCACGAGCACAGTCCCATTTCCGGTTTGTCTTGTGCGCGCACCTTCTTGGCAGAGAACCAAGATGGTGGTACAAACACACAGCCAACTCTGGTTGACACCGGGCTGACGACTAATTAAAATAAGATTTACCACTTGAACACACCGTGGCGGAAAACGAAGAGAAACAGGAAGTGGCGGGGCGGGGTGACATTGTCAAGGTGGTGAAGGGAAATTTATTGTGTGGTGGTGTAATTACGCCTTCACGCGGCGTGTTTTTGGGCGTCGTCGTCGTCGTCGGCACGCGGTTATTAATTCTTCATTTTGGCGGGATTCCAGTGACAGCAAAGTGTGCGGTTGTGTTTTGGGTGTGGTTTCACGGGGGATTTTCGTGTGTGACGTTGCTGGTGGTGGTTTTGAGCACGAGTATTTATGCGCCTAGGATACGACTTCTTCGGACTGTGTTTACACGGGTTTTGTGCGACTTTTGGGATAATTTTGCGAGTATGTTCCGGCTGTCAAGTTAAGAATGTAATTTTGAAGGAACAAAAGCACAGAGAAAAACAAATTTTATTTTGTGTTCCTATTTGATAAATTGTCACCATTTGATTTGCCATGGATTTTTTAAAACACGTGCAAAAGTTAAAATACAGTATCATCTCCATTTAGGCAACACGATTTTTTGTCTCATTTCTTTCATGTTGAAAAAGCTAGTCACATTAAACAATTTCTTTCCCCTGATTTTTCGGGCAGATATTAAAGGGGGTCGACATAAACTTTGAAAAATATTTACAACGAAATAGGGTGGTCCAAAAAATTGAGTTTATAAACAATTTTCGCAAAACCACATTTTAAAAAAATCTTCGAAACTAAAATTCTCGTATTTGAATTACGTAACTAAAGGTCACAAAATATTTAACTCATCGTTGTTTTAATAAAAAAAAAGTAAATTTATCCCGTTTTTGTCATTTTTAACTGTTTTACACAATATTTGAATATTTTACATAAAACATACTAAAAAAAATCCTAGAAAAATATTTACACCCGGGACCTTCAAACTTGGAATCGCTGTAAAGGGGAAATATACCTATTCTCGTCAGTCACCTATTTTCGGCAACTGGAGTGTTTGTTGCTGATCAGAGCTCCAAATTTAACTTTTTAGGCCATAAACTTACCAGCAACAGCAACGCCTCGAGTAAGCACACAAATTTGTGCCATGTGTTGGTCAACAAGATCAAATTTAATGCACTTTTGACCAAAATGTCTTGTTTGCGGCACCATTTCTCATCACTTTGATTGCTCACACACATTCATACACAAGATGAGAGCTGATCCGTTTAACGAAAGTCGCTATCGCCATTTTTTCACTTGCGCTAACGCGTTATAACGTTTTTACAGCGCTTAAGACATAAAATTGCTTCCAACTATCGGAAAAATAGACTCTCTAGCTTTTCACGTGAAAAATAATCCCAAAACATGTAATCAACTAGCAAGCGCTATAAAAAAAACAAACGCCCTGAGTCACTTGACGCTTTACCAGTTCTCTTAGAAGGCTGAGGAAAAACGAGCGTGAATCGAAGGCAAATAAATAAACAAAGGCTGACCACCAACACCACTAGCACAACATGTCAAAGAAATCTAGTTATGCCAGAAAACTTTCAATGGAAAAGGAACTCGGCCGATAGTAGAAATTGCTTGGGCTCCAGTGCATTATCGCCAGCTCATAATAGACTTGGGGAATATTTTTGTGAAATGCTTGTAAAAGGACTAGGAATATTTTTTGTTAAAAGTAAAATTAAACAGAAATGTTCACATAAAGCTGCTCTACTGGTTGGTGAACTCGAGTTTAGTAAATTTCAAGGAACACCCCAATTTATTGAGCATCATTCAGACACCACCATTTAAAGTGCTTGAAATGGGTAATGGGTATATTTCCCCTACAAAGTTGATTTGCTTATTGGAATTTCGCTACTCCGACTGACCGCTAATTTGATTGCTTGCAAATTTGCAAAAAAAATCGAATTAAAAAGCACTCAAGCGTCAAAATTAGCTGTCAAATGAAGCACTTGGTTTCAAGCTTTTGACAGCTGATTCACTAATTCAAATGCAGTTCAATTCGAATTATAACAAGGTAAGAGCCATTAAGAAGTACAACTCTCGAGTTTTTTTTGAAAAGGTCCTATAAACAAAATTTTCACTTTTTGCTTTTTGGGTGTTTTTGAATACCCCTGACTCAAGGCGGTTCTAAAAACACCCAAAATGCAAAAATTTAAAATTTTGTTTATAGGACCTTTTCAAAAAAAACTCGAGAACTCTTAGTACCCATGCATGTCTGCTGTTTGTACATTGTTTTTTTAGGTTACAAAATTCAAAGTCACAGTAAAATTATAAAATTAAAATATGAAAAATGCATCATGCATATCGATTTTTTTTTAGCAATTTGGCAAATATAAATTTTTAATTTTTTAGTTTCATAGAAAAAAAAACAATAATTTCAAAAATTGCTAAAAAATATGTTGGTTTTTTGAATTGGATTGAAATATTGAATTATTTGGCCCTTTTGAAATGTAACTCCATCCAATTAGCTGATTTTCACTATTTAAACAACTAATTTTGCAAAACTGTTGATAAAACCTTGCTTGCTAACTTCCTATTGAGCTATTTATCACTCGATTTCAGTTGAAAATGCATTTTATGAGATGTAATCGAACGTCAAAGGGTTGATATGATACCATTACAAGCACGCTGGAGTTAGATGCTGTTCCCCTACATGGCAACCAAAAGTCAGATCAACTTGTATTTCAAAAATGTAATTCTCAGCTACTCAATTTTTTTTCAGAGATGAACAAAGATTGGCATAATTTAAAAAAATATATATACATACCATTTTTGAGTATGGAACGAAAAATTTCCCAAGGAATCCGATAACAATATTTTCATGCATAAGCTTTTTGATCCCGAGACCTTCAAAACAGCATTTGCAACTGGGAAAATGATAATTTTACATGGAAACCCAAAATATGACCATAAATCGATTTTTCGACACTCTGGGTCAATTCTGAGTGCAGATTCAGATTCAGCGGGCAAAATTACATGGAAAAACATATATTTGGACAATTTTTGAAATTCGTTAGGGTGGTCCCATAAGGTTTTCCCTTGAAAATTATACTTTATCAAATAAAGATATCTCAAGTTTAAAGAAAAACACCCCTGAGATTTTTTTCACCGTTTGTAGTGCTGGATCTCCTCTTTCAAATGCAACCTGATGCTTAAAATTTGGCTTGCGCCTTTTCGAGATATTTAAGTTTTAAATTTGCATCTTTTTTACCTTAAAAGGGCAGTAACTTTTGGCCCTTAAGTCCAAATTGATCTGTCAAAAAATAAATATGTTTGTTTTTCAGAGCTCTAAAAGTGCCCCGAATACCACTTTTCTGTAAAACTTAACCCTGAATTGCCACGTTCAAAAAACTGATTTTTGAAAGTTTGCTCAGATGCTTTCTATAAATTTGGTCGTAGAAGGCGTAGATTACGAGATAAAATTTTGGTGACTTCGACAAAGTTGCTTGGATTGGCAAGCACAACAACTTTCTAGAAGACAAAAAAAACCCCAAAAATATTCCTGAAAAGTTAGATTTTCAAACTCACCCTAAGGTTCACTATTAGGGTGAGTTTGAAAATCTAACTTTTCAGGAATATTTTTGGGATTTGGGACCCTAATTTGCAACCAAACCAAAAGTTGCCCCTTTCTATATGCAACAACTCTTCTGAAGACACCGAAGCTCAAAAACTTCATCATTTTACGGAAAATCCATTTTCCACCTAATTTTGCGATCTGGACCACTGTGAAATGGAGCTAAATGGCTTATTTAGAGCTACGGAATCGATGGACAAAGTATCATTCAATTTAAAAAAAAATCAATGGATAGTTGATTTGCAAAAATGTAGAGAAATGCTCAGTTGGATTTTACTATTTTTTCCACTGTAAATATTTCATTTTCAACCAATTTGCTGTGATAGAAAAGTAAAATTTGATTGTTTTTTATGATTTTAAAAAAGTTAAAAAAATAATTTTCAATTTTCCAAAAAAATATATATTTTAAAAGTTGTAAATTTTATTGACAATGTCTTGACCGGAATACGCAATGAATCGCAAATTTACGGTTTTCAAAGAAATCAATTTTGATATTTTTGTGTGATTTTGTTTCTTTCCAAATGCTTCGCATTTCTGCTTTTCTTCGACACAACAGAACATACCCGCAAGATTTCCACCCAGGTGGCAAGAAGGGAGGGATAAGTTTAGTACTTTTCAAGTATAGTTAGGGATGTCACTCACATCTAAGAACAATCACACACGACTCTCACATTATCTTTTATCTCACATTTTACTCGTTCAACTAAACCCAGTTCATTCCATTTTCCCACACATTCTTGCCCACTTAATTGCTAATTACTTGTTAATTAATACCTTCTTTTTTAATATAAAACATATCTAAAACACGTCAACAATGCTAGTAGGAGTACGGAGTAACAACGATAAAGAGTAGTAGCAATAGTAGTGGTAGTTGTGGTAGCAATAGTTGCAGCAGTAGTGATAGCAGTAGTAGCGGTAAAGTGGCGCCAACTCGCAGCAGCGCCCGACCCAAAGATGGGAAAATGAATCTCTTCCGGTTCCATCAGCTCCTCGTCCCCATCGCCCCCATCGCCGAGCCCGTTCCCGTTCGGTGGTAGGTTGTTGATGGTGTTGGTGTTGATTTTGTAGCCGGAACCACCACTGCTGAGGCTTCCACCGGCCGAGGACAGCGACGAGCCAAAGGGGCCAACCGATCCGAACGTTCCGGAACCACCGCCTCCCCCACCGGATGACGAGGACGACCCTGGACCCGACGAGGAGGAGGATGCTTTGTGCTTGAGCGTAAAGTTCACGTTGAAGATCGCTTCCGCGACGCCACCTGGCGACGAAACGATAAAGTAGAACGTCCGCGGGACCTTCTCGTGCATGTGCACGTACGTCAGACGTGCCTCCTTGCAGAACGGCGTCGGGAGGTCCTGGCGATGGAAAGAGAGAGAAAATGAAAAAGTGAGTCAGTGGGGTTGTCTGGATGAGAGGGAGTAAAAACGAGGGCAAATATTAAACCGTGAATATTATTGTGATGGATGCGCTTTTGTGGGGCACTTGGGTGCGAATTTCTGGTTTAGAAAATTTTTGTTCACACATGGGAATTAAGTCATGTGGGCAAGGTTTTGTAAAAATACCAAAGAACAATGACGGGATTTATACTCGAGAAAAAACTAGAAAATAATATTTTCTAAAGAAAAATTACCTGGAAGCTGTTTGCTTAGCTTCCAGGTAATTTTTCTTTAGAAAACAGCAGAGCAATTCTCTACCAAAACCGGAAATGGATCTTATTTGTATTTTTTTATTTGGCTCAAACTTTTGAGGGATAAATGGAAAAATGAACGATTCGTGCTGAAAAAATCCTTTTTTTGCAACTTGTTGCATAAACTACTATTTCAGAAATGGTAACTCATGGTCACTATTTTTAAAAATCAATAAACTGCAAATATTTCGCTGAAATCCAACTTTCGGTGGCTATATCTTGAAAACGGGGCCCTATATCAACAATCTGTAAAATACTTTTCGATTGCAAATTCTACATAAATTACATTAAAAAACATAAGTAATATTAGTTTTTGCATGAAATGTCGATGTTTTCAAAAAATCACTATATTAAAAAAAAATCATAACTCGGTGACAGAATTTTTGACCATACCTCGCTGCACTGCGGGTTTTAATCCCCTAAAACATATATAAAATTTTTCGAAAATCAAAATAAAAAGTATTGTAGGAAATTGATTGTAAAAAAAAGTTAATTAAAAAAATCGGCAATTTTTTCCGTTTTCCTATTTTTTCACGATATTCCTGAACAATACCTACAAATTTGCCGAAGACACCAAATTGATCAGAAAATTCACTCAAAAGTTACAGCTGTTTGAATATTTACATACCATTTTTGTATGGACAGGAGCCAAAATTGTATGGAGACTTGAATGGGTGAACCAATGACACAAAATAGCTTCTTTGGTTTTGATATATAGACATAAGGGGTTTGCTTATAAACATCACGAGTTATCGCGATTTTACGAAAAAAAGTTTTGAAAAAGTTACTTTTTGCGTTTCTCTTTGTTTCGTCGTCCGTGTCTGTCGCGAGTGACCATGAATGGCCATGATCGATGACGACCAACTTTTTCAAAACTTTTTTTTCGTAAAATCGCGATAACTCGTGATGTTTATAAGCAAACCCCTTATGTCTATATATCAAAATTTTTGTAATTGTCTGCTCTACAACTTTGTGGAAAATTGTTACACTCTAAAAAATAACCCTGCAAAGTTAGAAAAAACACGAAATTTTAAAAT
The DNA here is from genome assembly GCF_015732765.1 of Culex quinquefasciatus. Taxonomy (NCBI): domain Eukaryota; kingdom Metazoa; phylum Arthropoda; class Insecta; order Diptera; family Culicidae; genus Culex; species Culex quinquefasciatus. Next base: position 90,339,969 of record NC_051862.1, on the reverse strand, counting down.
GAAAAATTTTGTTCTAAATGAAAAAATGACCCTTCTGGGACAATGTAGATTCGAAAAGAACATTAAATTTCCCATAAAATGACACGTTCCATAATTTTTTACAGTCGAGTAACGGAAAATGGGAGAATTTTTGAAACTTTTTTAGTGTTTTTTTCGATGAAAAATACGTTTTTTCGGAATTCTGAGTACGCCATCAAATCGGGCGTCTAATTTTACATAAAAGTCCCTTTGACACCAAATTTCTATCTCATCACCGTTTCAGGCTGCAAATTATTGAAAAACACCTCTTTTTTCGCATGTTCAAAAATGGAAGGGGTCGTACCGCCCCTCCGTCACGAGATATCAAAAAACGGACCTCGGATTCGTGATCAGGGACAAAAGAAGAGGGTCGGGGCAACTGCTGTGTGAGTTGGCGGAGAATTACCCTATTCAACGAATAAAATGTTAAATATTGCATAGTGCTAAAACATTTTACAATTTAAGGGGCTTTAGTGGTTTTTCAATCATGGTTTCCCGACAAAACCATCAATTAAGCAATAAAACAAAACGCGTTCCTCCCCCTCAAACTAATCTTACGTCAAACTTTGATTGCCAAATCAACACACACTTTGTGTTCATCCAGCGAAAACTTTGTTCATTTTGCCAACCACAAGGCCGGGTCTGGGCCGGTTCTCCAACCCCTTTTCCGATGTGCTTGGAATATATGCAAACCACCACCCCCCTCCTAAACCAAACAATTCCACCGGGACCAATACACCCTCCCGCACCCTTTTCGAAAAAGGGGTAGTTTTCGACTCTCGGAAAACTTTGTCCAAACGCGCTCCTCTCCGAATCGACCACCCTCGCACCAAAAGGGAAACAAAAACAAAGTGAAACATTCAAATTTATAGTTTTACGACACCCTCGAATCGTTTTACAACATTGTCTCGATTGCGAAACTGGCCCCGAAAGAAGCCGAAACCAAAAAGCCACCCCCCACACACACAACTCCACTTTCACTAAGTCAACGCTTCTGGTAGCTGGTGTCGACCGGAAGGGGGAGTTGGGGGGTGGTATTATGCCAAGTTTCGCTACATTAATTGGAGAGTCGGCTGAAAGGTAGACAGGTCGAAATTAGTAACTCAGCACTTTGGGAATTGACGGCGATGAATGTGGCGCGTCGAGAAAGTCGTGAAAGGGGGGCTGGGATGAATAATTCATTTTTTCGTCACTTCAGAAGATGACTACATTTTGTGGATTGATGGGTTCATTGTGCTTTGAAGAAGGAAGGGATTAATTGAATTTTCTATTATGAAAATGACTTGTCAATTAGTGCTTGATTTAAATATGTCCTTGAAAACTAACAGTAAAAAAAATATTCTTGAAAAACATAACAAGAAAAAAACTTTCAAGCGAAAATATTTTGTCATTTTAAAAGAAAAAATATTTTATTGAATAACTTTTTGTTCTACAAAGGCTATGTATCTCTTGAATGGATCATTCTCCGCCAACTCATAAGAAATCAGAAAAATCTCGCAGATCCCTCTTAAATTTGCGTGAAACTTTATTTCAAGAGGTAATTTTGATATTGCGTGTCGGAGGGGCGGTACGTCCCCTTTCATTTTTGATTATTCGTAAAAAAACGTAAATATTCATCAATAGTTTGCAGCCTGAAATAATGATGATTCGGTAACTTGGTGTCAAAATAACTTTTTTTTTTGTAAATTTGGACCTCTGATTTGATGACATACTAAAAATTCCAACAACAAAAAAGAGCAAATATTTTTTGAAGTTTTATTCCTCGATTCTGACTGAATTCGAGGTGGGGGCAAATAAAAAGGATTAAAATTAAAATTTCGAGACATGGTTCGCATAAATGTCCTATATGCAATTTCATCACTTTTGCGATATTCATGCAGTTTTGTTCAAAATCGTGTGCTCTTTCAGAAAAGCCTACAACATCCAGTACTTTGTTCTAGAAATCGAGAGGAAATACAGTTTTTTTTCGCAATTCCAGTTCTTCAGTTATCAATGAAGAAAAATGCATTCCAAGGGAAGAGGAGGCGACATAAACTTTGAAAAAAAAAAATTAAATTCTTTGTGAAAATAGGCCATTGTAGACTACAATTTGTAGATTTATGTCAACTTTTTTTTCCTACCACCCCCAAAATTCCCTTTAATGAGGGGCATAAATAAAGTATTGACAAAAATTTAAATATTTATTTCAACTATCAGTTTTTAACATTTTATTTTAATTTTGGGGCCACAGATCTGCTAATCGTCGTAAAAAAATAAGAAATAAATAGTTTAATAAACTCGTTGACCTTGATTAGGCTTGAAATTTTAAATAAAGTTGTTTTTGCCTTCTGCTTCCGTGAAACTAAATAAATTTTAAGGGCTTTGTGCAATGTTTTTTTGTCACCTGTCATCTGTCTGCTGTTATTTAGTCGATACAACCGAAATGTTTGTAGGTTTGAAATTGTTAAGGGTATTATTGGATTTTTATAAATAAATAAAATATTTATTGAAGCAAACATTAACCAAGAACATGGATACGAATAATGATTTAAAATCGAAAATAGACTACAAATTACTGTTGAAAGCTTCAAAAGTCGTATTTCCATAAGAATAATATAAAGATAACACTATATAAAATTTGTATACTGTTGAAAACTGCAACTAAACTTGTAGTTAAGTTTCATTTAAAAACATGTTATGAATCTATGCAACTGTTTCATGTTTGCTTAAGGAAATATGATATTTATCCATAAAAATCGAATAATGTCCTTATCAATCCCAAAACTTGCTTAAAAATCGATTGTACATATCAGCTAAATCAGTGCAAACAGGTGATATGTGAGTACAAAAATTATCTAAATCTTATCTACACATATTTATAAATATATATTATATAGTAATCTATTTATTCTTGTAAAAATATACATGATAACGTTTTTATGATATTAATTTATCAATAAATCCCACCCATTTAGGGAATTCTTAGGAATTTCTCGATGAACCACATTTCGCTTCTAAAAGCATTAAAAGCTGAGAAAATTTTCTATAAGACAAATTTGAAAGTAGCGATGACATTTTTTCTTTTTAAGGTTGCTTAGAATACACAGAAAAAAAATGATGGTAATATTCATCAGGAAATGGTGACAGATTTTGTGGTAAAAAAAATGATAAATTTTACCCCAGAAAATGATGAGTTTTCATCAGTTTTTGATGAATATTTATCAGGTTCACATTTTTACACATTTTTTATGTAATATTACTTAAAAATAGAGGTAATATTCAACCTACCAAATTTTCAACATTCCAAAATCCAACTTTTTTTTTCTGTGTACATACCGTGGGTCTTAAATTTGTTTTATTCGGAACAATTTTTTTATGATTTTCAGTGTTCTCGTTTTTTTTCAAAATTAATTCGCTGTTTGACGGGAAATCCACCTTTTTGTAAATAAAAAAAAAACCATTCAAACAATTGATCAACTGTTTAACGACACATGAAACCCGACTACCTCCAATATGGCAACATAAAATAATCACCCCCCCGCAAAACAACGACAATCCGATTCACTCGATGTACTCGACAAAATTAAATATGCCGCAAAAGCAGTAGCAGCAGCAGTAGCTGTGGAACGAGTAGCAGAATTCCAATTCATCCCCGGTCAGATTAACAATACCGATGACACTTTTACAATCACCACCCCTTTTTTTCATTCTCATTTTTTGTCCCCTTTCTTTTATTCCTCTCTCCTGTCAACCAACATAAAACGTTTGACAGTTTATATGCAATTAAAATTTCCTCCCCTCTTCTCTCCCTACGTTCTCTCGTCCTGGGTGTTCAATCACACGACCGTAACCCACTGCCACCCAAAATCTGGGCTGCGGATTTCGTTTTTATCCCTTTTTATTGGTTGTCTGTCGGTTTATCTCTCCCTGGTTGGCTCCCGAGAGAGCAGCATACTTTCAGATCAGGCCAGGAGGGTGCTAAATAAGGGTTGTCGTTGCTGGCGGATATAACCCTTGATGCGTCACTTTCAGTATTCACACATTTCGAATTTAAACCAGAGGGTGAGCTAATGGAAAGAAACGCAATTACGCACAGGTGTCAGATTGAAACGAGCGGAAAAATCACACAAATATAGAGGGCACCAAAAACAATTTTGGGGCTTTTCGGCGGTGATAAATAAAAAAAGCACTCCAAATTAAACCACCTTAATTAAAAGCTAGTGTCGAGTGCGCGTGCAGAGCGGGCTGATAAAAAATGGAACTAATTGCAAATGGCATGCCAGATGAAGAGCTGAAACATTATTGCTTTATTCAATTTGAGGGTTTTTTTTTTGCAGAAATTATGGAATTTTATTTCATAGAATCCTTTTGAAATGAAATAAATGTAATTAAAAATATTTCGATAAAATTTAGTCCTAGTTTTCAAACATCACTAAATGAGTGACATTTTGAATTTTGTAGTTCCGTCAATGGAGGTGACATTGGGTCTCGGGGGTGAGATTGGGTCAAAGTTTTTTTTTATGGATTCTACTATTTCTCAGGTACTTCTCAACGAAACTAAATTCTGTTTAAAGGGTTGTGCAAGGGACATCTTAAGATAACTTTGCTGAAAAAATCTCGTTCCTAGAACAAATCCTGTCATTTTAGGAGCTGTCTAAAATTGAGGTACGTTTTTGGCCAAAAATGACCTCTCAAAAAATCAACTTTTTATTTTATTTTTTTTGTTGGAATTGATCAAAAAGTACCCAAATGTTTGAAAATCTCTACATCAAATATTTTAGCATGTCAATACGATTCCCTCGAACAAGAAACACTGTTGGATGACTTGTTTTTACTATATATTTGTATTTGAGCATCATTTTAGTTTCATTTGACCCAATGTCACCCCCTCAAAGGGGTGAGTGGGTCAACTTTCAAACGATTGCCATTTAACCCTTTCGAGCCTGAATTTTCAAAAAAAAAAAATTTAATCTAATGATGGAAAAATGATTCATCAGAAAATTATAGGCTAGATTTGAAAATTTTCATTTTTGGGTCAGGCTTGAAAGGATTAAGGTAGAGTCCATCAAATTTCACCATATTTTGGGAAAATGTTAGTAAACTATCTAAGAACAATTTTGCGATAAATGATTTTCGATGTTATTCAAATTGTTTTGTTATTAAGAAATTACGAGAGGTGTATCGTTTTTTGACTCATAGTCACCCCCACTGACGGTTTTAGATATTAACATGGACAAGGACTAATCCTTATAAATAGGGGCTCCAATTCAATTTATTTTTATTAAAATTAGTAGTACAGTCGAGTGTTAACTTTAAAGTATACCTAACATAACATTTATTTCAGTATTTTCAATCAAATGTTGCTTCATTGTTTTTTTTTAACAAATTTTTAATTTTGTTACCACAGATAGAAGTAGACCACAGTCTGCGGAAAAAAGTATTTCCAAAAATTCATTGATATTTTGTAATTTTTTTAACAGAAACACAACTTTAAACTGATCAAAGCACTTTGTGAATCTTGTTGATTCCATTTAAATTTAACCGATTTTAAAGGAGGGGACGTAAACTTTGAAAAATATTTGCAACGGCCTTATTAGAACTTTAATGTTATAAATTTACGAAAATAAATAATGTCTGGCAAATATTGTAAAAAGAAAGAGAGAAAAAAATGTAAGGAAAATTCACTGAGTAAATTCACTACATATTTTCATTTCAGACTTGGTTGCAGTTTTCTGTTTTCTGCTCTTTTCAATAAAAATAATTGCATTATTTGAGAATCAAAGAAAAACAAATACATAAAGTTTCATTTAAATTCATTGAAAATCGAACCAGGAGTTTCCTAGGCATCGTAAATTTAATGAACGCTTTTTAGGTGACTCTGAGAAAAAATATGTTTTCACAAATTGTAAACATTAAAAGATTTTTCTCACCAACTAGCAGTTCAATCCACTAAGTCTATGAAGATAAAATGCAAAACCATTTCTTTAAAACAAAAACTTAAGGTGCTTGAGTGTTTTTCTTTGATAAAATATTTTTTAATTAGAAAATTCTAACATTAAAAATGCCTATTGCTTCACAACATTATGCAACTTGCACTTTATGTAATAAAAAAAACATAAATTTAGTTACCTAATTGATTTTCCATCACAAACCTATTTTGCATTTAAAATTTAATTTTACAATTAGATATTTCATTTCAAGTTTTTATCTATCTTGCATTATTTGCCAAACATTACCAACAGAAAATCAGGGGCAAAAAAGATATAGAATATTTTGGTGGAAAAATAAACTTTTGAAAGCGATGGTCAACAATTGTTATATTATTTTTTTAACATTTGCAATTAATTTAAACATAATAAAGGCCTTTAACTATTTTTCAAACTTTAAAGCAGTAAACTCAAAAAATAATCCTGTATCTTTTCGGGATCAATTCCTAGCGCTTTGCGATGTTTTACAAAGTTGTTCCCCGGATCAAAACCTATCAAAGAAGAGTTAAAAAGTGAAAAATGAATCAATTAAATTGATTGAAATTCCATTCTTACTTCAGATCAAAACAGGAGTAACTAAACCATTACCAAATAAGCTTAAATTTTCAAGCTAGTTTCTTGGGTCATAGTACTTTATAATTCCGGTTGATACGATTCGAATTAAACTAGATTATCCAAATTCTCAATTATCTGAACGTTTCTTAGTAGCTTCCAATCATGCACAAGCATTTTTTCGCATTTTTTATTTACTCGCTTTTGAGATCAAATCGGAGTTCTGCGACCCCACATAAGCCTAATTTGAATGGTTGATTGCCTGATTTTGCTCAATATTTTATCACCACGATTTTGGGCGTCATCTTGCATTTAAAATTTCCAATTTGCGATGAAAAAAATATTCAATTTCAGAGTTTAAATTTAGTTTTATAATTCGAAATTTTAATGGAAAAAGACGTGCAATCAAATGAAATCTATTTAAATGAATTTTCAAGCGTTCAACAACTTTCAAAGTATTTAGATTTTTGTGAAAATGGTATGTTCAGTACCGTAAAAAGTTTTACCATTGAAAAAACAAAATCGTCAGAACCTCAGTACTTTTTTTCGAAAACTTAGCTACGATTGCAGATCCGACAATATTTTCAATATATTTTTTTTTCTTGTTCCACCTTTGTGCTTCGGCCAGAGTCAAGGGACATAAACTAAAAAAATAACTACGGCCTATTTTTTGTGATAAAAGTGCAATAAAAAAATCGAGAACTTTTTTTTTCGAGTATAAATTTTAACTGAAGAGCCTTAATCATAACATTCATAACCTATAACTTTGCTGAAGACAAATCGATCAGAAAATTCCTTTCTCAAGGTACAGAATTTCATACATTTACATCCATTTAGTATGAGCAAAATTGTAAAATGACTTATAGAAAAACTTATTATGTAAAATGGCTTTTTTGACATAGAGAATGCATGGATAAAGTATAATCCAAATAAAAAAAAAAACAAACAGGAGTCTATTTCTATGAGGTCCTATGAGCTGTTGTATTTCATAAGTTTATGGGTCCATTTAAAAAAAAACTCTAGATTTGTTGAATTTGAAGATTCTCAAATTCATGAATAACGGTTATAAAAATTGTTTGGAAATTTTCTGTGTACATAATTGTACCTAGGAAGAAAAATCATTAAATTTCTTTCAATCTTTTTACACAGAAAGAAGAATAAAATCAAATTTAAAGGCTTCAACTCTTGTTATCAAATAAAATAGAAATGACCCTTCGGGGGCCAATTCACCTACCGGCCCCCGTAAACCAATTTCCATAAACGTTATCATTATTATATTGCTGTTACTCACAATGAATCCGTAGGCCAGCACATCGTCGCCGTACTTTTTGCCCGGGGTGTACACGAGATCGCCGTGGAGCCAGCGGGCCGCGTACGCCGGCGGATTGGCGCAAAACTCGACGGCCAGATGCAGCGGCGAGCCCGGAAAGGCCACCGGGGTTGTGTTCCGAGCAATCACCGTCGGTGCGCCTGAAAGTATGCCAAAAAGGAGAGAAAAAAGAGAGTGAGCGGTAAAATAAGCAATTAAGCTGACATCCGGGGAAATTTGATGCTGTTTGCGTCCATTTTCATGATTGCTTGTTTTTGGCCGGGGCCAGGAGGAGTGAAGTACTTTATCTTTTTTTTGCCTTGTTTTTGTTTTTGGGGACATTCGTGGAGATTTCCTCTGGCCACTAAATATGTAAGAGCAGGGTCATAAAGCATGCGAAAATAGCCACGGGGACCAAGTGCCGAATTGAGTGGAGGCCTTCAGAAGAGTACCAAGTAATGGGACATTTAATTTCTTGGCTACTTCCACATCAACAGAAGAGCAAATCTCAGGGATTTGAAGAAATTTCAAAATAAATAGAAACGAATTTTGATTAACAACTGAGCTCTTAGAAGAACTTCAAATAGTAAACGATATTTCTGAAACATTTCTTCTTAAAATGTTTCTTGCCATTGACTTCATTTTCCGCTTTAGGCACTTCTCAGAATCGTTTGGAATCATGAACAAAATGTCAAATGTTGTTTTGCCAAACAAAAATGAAATAATAAAAAAAACATAATTTTTCCTGAGAAATGTGCCCAACATCCCACGAGAAGCTTGATTTTATTAGTTTTCCACGAAGAGTGCTAGTAAACTGACCTACACAAAATGAGCCCAAATTGAGTCGGAAAGCACTCGAGGAGAAGAAGACACTCAAACTTGTTTGCCCAAGCTTTGAATTGCTTCTTCGCCATGATCCATGTGTACGGTCATGGTGTGCGGTCCCTCGAGCGGTGAATTTGGGAAATTAGATGAAAATTCCCATTAAGGATTACTTTTTCGGCTTTTCCGACCGTATTGCTGGTGCTGCTGCACAAACAAATATTTGATTCTCCCCAGCTCCCTTGCCAAAGAGATGTGATGTATACGACTCGATTATCTACGGCTGTTGTTGTTTTGGCTGAAGTTGGAAATGTTTGCAAAACATGTTTTTGAATCCATCAACCAATTTGGGGATAATTGAAATTCGTCGAGAATTTTGCCTCTGGTAAGTGATTGAGGCGAAATTCAAATTCTTTTTTTTTGAAATTTATGTTTTAAGACTTAATTTGTATTTAAAATTTTGTGTTTTCACCTAAACTAAATGCTATTTTCGTTGTTTTCTTGGCACAATCCGTCATCAAAGCTAAGTATAGCTTCAATAAAGAAAAGGTGCACACACGTCTGGTTTTGAAAGAGCTCCAACCCATCACTTTCCCCCCGTAACTCATCCAAAAGTCATATCCCAGTGCATGGAGACACGCCAGTTGAGAGTTGCTCCAAGAAGCCGGAAACGGAGGAGTAAAGACAAAATCGATTCGTGTTCAACTGCTGCGCGCCGCCCGCCCGGTGGGATTTGCCAGACATCTTTCGGTACAATCTTCCCACATCATCATCACCACCACAATGCAATCCCCTGCATGAAGGAGAAGTGGGAATGGGTATGAAAACGTTTGCATTTCGGCATTTGAAAATAAGCTTACTGAACTGTGATTGGGCACAGTTGGAAAGATTTCAAAGATTCAAAGATTTAAAATTTGGGGGTTTTTTTTCAAATAATACGTCCAGAGATTCGAGACCACCCCCCCTCCCCCTATTCATGGACGTAATTTTTGAACTTTTGAACTTCGAAACTTCGAAAATTTGAAGATTTGAAGCTTTGAGAAGAATTAAATATTTAAAGGGTACACAGCAATCAAGGAAGTTGTTGTCTTCTTATTCTTAAAATTGTTGAACTTTGGTTTGTGATAATTTATGGAAATAGTAGCTTAGGGGATGAATAAGAAATTATATCAATAGTTCCCGTATTTTTGAAGACATTAAAATGTCTGTAACGAAAAATATGGGTGCAAAAGCTCTGGTTGACTTGCACTGTTGCAGATTCAAAGATTCAAAAATTTGAAATTTTGAAGATTTGAAGATTTGAAGATTTGAAGATTTGAAGATTTGAAGATTTGAAGATTTGAAGATTTGAAGATTTGAAGATTTGAAGATTTGAAGATTTGAAGATTTGAAGATTTGAAGATTTGAAAATTTGAAGATTTGAAGATTTGAAGATTTGAAGATTTGAAGATTTGAAGATTTGAAGATTTGAAGATTTGAAGATTTGAAGATTTGAAGATTTGAAGATTTGAAGATTTGAAGATTTGAAGATTTGAAGATTTGAAGATTTGAAGATTTGAAGATTTGAAGATTTGAAGATTTGAAGATTTGAAGATTTGAAGATTTGAAGATTTGAAGATTTGAAGATTTGAAAATTTGAAGATTTGAAGATTTGAAGATTTGAAGATTTGAAGATTTGAAGATTTGAAGATTTGAAGATTTGAAGATTTGAAGATTTGAAGATTTGAAGATTTGAAGATTTGAAGATTTGAAGATTTGAAGATTTGAAGATTTGAAGATTTGAAAATTTGAAGATTTGAAGATTTGAAGATTTGAAGATTTGAAGATTTGAAGATTTGAAGATTTGAAGATTTGAAGATTTGAAGATTTGAAGATTTGAAGATTTGAAGATTTGAAGATTTGAAGATTTGAAGATTTGAAGATTTGAAGATTTGAAAATTTTAAGATTTGAAGATTTGAAGATTTGAAGATTTGAAGATTTGAAGATTTGAAGATTTGAAGATTTGAAGATTTGAAGATTTGAAGATTTGAAGATTTGAAGATTTGAAGATTTGAAGATTTGAAGATTTGAAGATTTGAAGATTTGAAGATTTGAAGATTTGAAGATTTGAAGATTTGAAGATTTGAAGATTTGAAGATTTGAAGATTTGAAGATTTGAAGATTTGAAGATTTGAAAATTTTAAGATTTGAAGATTTGAAGATTCAAAGATTCAAAGATTCAAAGATTCAAAGATTCAAAGATTCAAAGATTCAAAGATTCAAAGATTCAAAGATTCAAAGATTCAAAGATTCAAAGATTCAAAGATTCAAAGATTCAAAGATTCAAAGATTCAAAGATTCAAAGATTCAAAGATTCAAAGATTCAAAGATTCAAAGATTCAAAGATTCAAAGATTCAAAGATTCAAAGATTCAAAGATTCAAAGATTCAAAGATTCAAAGATTCAAAGATTCAAAGATTCAAAGATTCAAAGATTCAAAGATTCAAAGATTCAAAGATTCAAAGATTCAAAGATTCAAAGATTCAAAGATTCAAAAATTCAAAGATTCAAAGATTCAAAGATTCAAAGATTCAAAGATTTAAAGATTCAAAGATTCAATGATTCAAAGATTCAAAGATTCAAAGAAGATTTGAAGATTTGAAGATTTGAAGATTTGAAGATTTGAAGATTTGATGATTTGACGATTTGAAGATTTGAAGATTTGAAGATTTGAAGACTTGAAGATTTGAAGATTTGAAGATTTGAAAATTTGAAGATTTGAAGATTTGAAGATTTGAAGACTTGAAGATTTGAAGATTTGAAGATTTGAAGATTTGAAAATTTGAAAATTTGAAGATTTGAAGATTTGAAGATTTGAAGATTTGAAGATTTGAAGATTTGAAGATTTGAAGATTTGAAGATTTGAAGATTTGAAGATTTGAAGATTTGAAGATTTGAAGATTTGAAGATTTGAAGATTTGAAAATTTTAAGATTTGAAGATTCGAAGATTTGAAGATTTGAAGATTTGAAGATTTGAAGATTTGAAGATTTGAAGATTTGAAGATTTGAAGATTTGAAGATTTGAAGATTTAACGAATTCGTCATTGTCGAGCTATCTTGTCGCACGTGCATTTTTGAACCAAATTCTTGAGATTTTAGGGTTTTTGAGATTGTTTTAATTTTTGTAATTTTTGCGTATTTTTTTAAATTTTTGTAATTATTGCGTATTTGTGATTTTTGCTATTTTTATTTTTTGTGATTTTTGAGATATTTGTAATTTTTATGATTTTAGTGATTTTTACAATTTTCGCATTATGATTTTTGTATTTTTTGTATTGTTTGTGTTTTTTTTTTGTGACTTTTGTGATTTTTGTGGTTTTTGTGATATTTGTGATTTTTGCGATTATTGTGATTTTTGTGATTTTTGTGATTTTTGTGATTTTGTGGCTTTTGTGGCTTTTGTGATTTTTTGTGATTTTGGTGATTTTGGTGATTTTGGTGATTTTGGTGATTTTGATGATTTTGGTGATTTTGGTGATTTTGGTGATTTTGGTGATTTTTGTGATTTATGTGATTTTTGTGATTTTTGTGATTTTTGTGATTTTTGTGATTTTTGTGATTTTTGTGATTTTTGTGATTTTTGTGATTTTTGTGGTTTTTGTGATATTTTATATTTTAGTTTTTATTTAGTATTTTTTTAATGATTTTTTGATTTTTTTTGATCTTTGTAATTTTTTTCATTTTTGTGGTTTTTGTGATTTTTGTGGTTTCTATGATTTTTAATATTTTAGTTTTTGCTTCCAGATGATTTTAATTTTTTTAAAGATTTTTTTACACGTTTGTGAATTTGGATTTTTTTAGTTAAAGTTAGTTAATTGCTGTGATTTTGGATTTTTAAGATTTTTAAGATTTATGAGATATTTAAGATTTTTGAGATTTTGGTGATTTTTTAGATTTTTGTGAACTGAAGTTTTTTGAAATTTCTAAATTTTATTTTTTTTAATTTTAGATATTTTAAATTGTTGAGATTTCTACAATTTTTGCGATTTCTTCTATTTCGGAGATTTTTTAAATTTAGAAATTTATAAGATTTTTGAGATATTTTAATGATTTTTTTTTTAGATTTTTGATATTGTTGAGATTGCTTAGATTTTTTAGATCCTTTAGATTATTGAGATTTTTGAGATTTTTAAAAAATTGTAAGCTTGTTTAAATTTGTTGTTTTGTTGTTTTGTTGTTTTGTTGTTTTGTTGTTTTGTTGTGTTGTTGTTTTGTTGTTTTGTTGTTTTGTTGTTTTGTTGTTTTGTTGTTTTGTTGTTTTGTTGTTTTGTTGTTTTGTTGTTTTGTTGTTTTGTTGTTTTGTTTTTAGTGGTGTCATTTTTCTAAATTGTTGCGTTTTGTTGAGTTTTATCTTAGTTACTCTTTTTTCAACTGTGCCACCAACTTCCAAAGCAACACATCGTACACGTCTGGCGTTCCTCCACCACCCTCACCAGGGGAGAAAGCAAAACATCAGGAGACGCATAAAGTTTTCTTCCCCATCGTCATCCTCACTTCACCCGAAGGGACTTGTTCTACCTGGGCATAAATTCGATTTGAACCGACAAAGCCAGCTGCCTGGTGAGGAATTTTCCATCTTTTGCAGAGCGAGTACTTGCTTCGGTACTTTGCTGCCGATTTTCCCCCCAGGTGAAACGATGCCATTTCCGTGTGTGTGTGTGCAGGAAAATTCATCGAGGGAAGAAACGAAGATGGAGAAGGGGTTTGAGTCGTGGGTTGAAAATACACGTGCTGAGCTGGAAGCTCGGTGTAAACAGGTAAGGTTCGCCAACCTTAGACTGTGAAAATTGTGGAAAAACGAGAAACGAGGGGATTCTTCTGCCTTCGGGGTATAATCGGAACTTAATTATCGATAAAAGCGAGGCGAAAATGGATTTTTTTTCGTTTTTTTCGTATGCTTTTTTTTGCGACGTCGAGGACGTCATTGTCGCGGGCACGTATCGTAAATTACTCAAATTAAATCATGGAAATATGAAGTGAAGCTCGTTTCGCCTCATTACATGTGCGAAATGAGGAAAGTGGTTTCAATCGAGGGGGGCTCTTAAAGAGGTTTAAAGGCCTTTAGCTTGAAAATGACAGGAAAATAAAGTTAAGAATCCACTTCAAGTTGAAATTTTTGATGAAGTGGACCCTTAAAAATATATACTATTTACGAACCCCCAAGTAGTTCCACGAAAACCGATGAAATCCATTGTAAGCACACCACAAATCGTAGCAAAAGTGCGCTCGTTAAAATGCTTCAATTACCCGACAGTGCGCGATTTTCCACCACGATTAAACTCACTGCTCTGTGGGAGGTTGGAAAAGCGGACGCTTTTCATTGCTACCCACCGGATTAGTGAAAATACCCTGCAGAACTTTAGACTCCCAGACTCAGACTGGTGGTGCTGCTGCTGCTGCTCGTTAGTGGATTGTCGGTGAAAAACTGAAAACAATCGCTGGGGTTTTTTTCGCGGAAGCATCGGGCAAAACTCGGTAAGGAACTATTGCACACCAGTTGCAGAGAGGGAGGGCTGCAGGAAAAAAAATAAAACTATTGGAAAGCTCCGCTGGGTGCCACAAGCTCCACTGGGTGCCACAAACTCCGCATGAGAAACTCTCGCAGCCGTTGAAATGTTTGGCGGGTCGTTATCTAAAACTAACAGCGCGGTGAGGTTTATGGATGAAATGCTGCACTCCAATGTTACCTCCGAGAAGAGCTTTGAACCTAAGCCAATCAAGGGATTGCAGTGGTGTTTCTTTTCTAGAAATTGGCATGTATTTCAAAATTTAAATATGTGTCAAATTATATCGGAAGAGTTGAAAAAGCAAAATAAGGCGTCATCCATAAAGTACGTCACGCTCTAGGGGGAGGGGGTTGTCGCAAGTGTGACAAAGTGTGACGTCACGCTAGACTATTTATTTTATATTGAACTTTTTTTTTAAATATAGCTTTAAAAATTTAATGTTTGATAACTTTTACTCATAAATCAAACACGATTCAAGGCTTTATGAAACAGAGTTTTTGATGATAGATTTAATATGCTTCAAAAAACTGTGATGGTGATGTTTATCACTACAACATTGAACAAAATTTAAAAAATCCAAACGCAACCTGTAAAAATTAAAAACATTCTCGAATGAATTCCGAATTTCAAAATCATCCTTTTTATAAATCATGCCACACAGTAAAAAAATGTGTAAATTTCTAAGCTGTGATTTCTGAAGGTTGAATTTTACAGATTTATTGATGTAAATTTACCTCAATTTAGACTCAAAAAGTGTCATTACACCAGAAAAGTGGTAAAATTACTCATTTTCAGAGGTAAAATTACACATTTTTTCTGACATAAAAGATGTACCCCTTCCCAGACGTAATATTGCCATGATTTTTTTACTGTGTAAAATTGTACAAAAACCAAGATAGTGCGGAGGGGGGTGGGGTCCGACAAAACGTGACGTACTTTCTGAGGGGGGGTCAGAGCCAGCGTGACAAAGTGTGACATAGGGGTTAGGGGGGGTTAATTTTGGCCGATTTTAGCGTGACATACTTTATGGATGACGCCTTAATAAGAAATACTCAAAAACGCATTTTTGTACTTCATAAGATTGTTGTTGAGATTTTTACACGGAAGGCAATTTATCTCAAAATCGTGATAAATTCTGCTGCAACATGCCAAAAAAAACCTGCTTAATTTCAACCTGCACAGATTATTACTGAAATAGTTAAATTTATTTAATTCAGTGAAAGATTAACATTTTTAGAATATAAATGTAATACTGAGAAATAATAGCAAAAATCAGCCGTCAAACGAATTTTTTTAAAGCATTTTAGATGCAAATCAAAATTGCAATCGAAAATGACTTCATAATTTTTTGATAAGGTGCACTGTTTTCAAGATAAATGCATTTTAAGGCAATTTTTTTATATTTTTCATTTTTTTACAATTTAAAAATACTCCGTAAATAATAAGCAACCTTGCAAAAAATATTTCCGAAAAGCTCAATTTTCCTACATTTTTTAACTTTTTGTTTTTGCTGGTTGCTGAAATACAGCCTCTGAAAGCTTAAATTCATCGGGACTGGCAACACCAGCCAGCAACAGTCAACTGTTCGGAGCTCCTCAAACTTTTCGATTTTTTCGCCGTAATTAACCGTGTTTACCCGCGAGTTTGCTGCTCCAGCATGCCAAGGGCCGGCCGTGGCCGTGGCAGTTCGAGTGCGGCCTCGAAAAACCCGCGAAGCTCATCTACCGGCAGAGTGCAGAAAGGTAAACACACCAACGCCGCATCGACCGCCATCGCGCACGGGAGCGTGCCCAGTGACGTCACCGATCCATCGTTTTTACACGTGTCATACCGTCCACGTGAGTCCCCAGTACGGACGAGACAATCGACCCGGGCATCCGGAAGCCCTTACGGCCAGCAGCAGCAGCAGCAGTCCACCAGCACTACGACAACAACCACTTCCAACGTTCCCACCAGCAACGAATTTGAGATGCTGAGTGGAGAAGAAAACAACACCGCCAGTGACAGCAGCAGTACTGGCGACGACGATGATGATGATGAACTTGCGCGCAAGCAAGGAAAGCAGAAAAAGTGTAACTCTCCGAAGGAACGACGTCCACCTCCAATTTTTGTTTTGGATACGTTGGCTGACGATGTTGACGAGTTGCTTGAGGGACTCAATATTGTCTCAAAATCAGCAAAACTTCTGTGCAAGTGATTACCCACAAGAAGCTGCATTTCGACTTGGTGGTGAAGAAGTTGAAGTTGCGAAACTTCAAATTCTTCACATTTGATCCTGCAGAGAAGGTCCCAGTGAAGATCGTCCTTCAGGGATATCCGGACCGCCCGATCTCCGACCTGGAAGAACACCTGACGGGCGTCAAGGTAAAGCCTCGAGAGATAAAGGTGCTCTCAAAATCGACTACGGTGACAGGTACGTACACCTTGTACCTCCTGTACTTCGATCGCGGGTCCGTCAAAATCCAGGACCTACGGCGGATCAAAGCACTGGACGGCTTCTTTGTGACGTGGCGATTCTATACGAAGAACCCGGCCGACGCAGCTCAATGCCACCGCTGTCAGAAATTCGGACACGGTTCCAGAAATTGCAATCTTCCACCCCGGTGCGTAAAGTGCGGTGAGACCCACTTCACCGAAAGATGCAATCTTCCACGGAAAGACCAGCTGGGGGAAAACGCCCAGCAGCACAAAGCGCGCGTCAAGTGTGCGAACTGTGGTGGAAACCACACGGCGAATTTCCGTGGCTGTGCCGCGCGGAAAAAGTACCTCGAGGAGCAGAACAAGAAGAAGAAAGCGCCAGCGTCCCGCCAACCTCCAAAGACTTCGAGCACGAACGCTGCAGCAGCTGGCGGCGGAGCGGTTCCATCGACCAACCCAGCGTTCCCTCCCGGTTGGGGAGGTTCGTACGCTAGAGTAGCCGCTTCTGGGAGTGGTACTTCACCGGGACAAGCAGACGTCACCGGAGATGACCTCTTCACGCTTCCCGAGTTTTTCGCTCTTGCTGGAGAGATGCTTCAAAGCTCTCAGTGAGCTGATGATGAAGTACATCTACAACGGATAAGCTGCCTTGTGCAGCGAAGTTTTTCGACGCCAATGGACAAAACATACTGTGATTTAGTTTTAAGCTTTTCTATTTCTATCCTTTTCCTTAGTAAATCTAGAAGGTTTTTTTTTATTTTTCCTTCTCTTGCCAAATCCATTGTTAGAATATCCAATTACATCAAAATGAATTATAGTTCAAATCATAGTTGAAAGGAACTCCAAAACTCTATTAGGTTATAAGAATTACGAAATTGTGAATTGATTATTTACTAATAAAAACTAATTAAATTGAATTGAAAGCTTAAATTTTGTGGAAAATGGTTTTTCTCAGTATTAATCCACATTTTTCAACTCGCAATATCTCGACAATTGTTGGGTGAAAAAAAGAGATTTTTCTGTTCTTTTCTATACAAATTTCGAAATTTTGGAATAAATCAGTTTACCTTTTGATAGGGCTGAAAATTTATAAAAATAGAAAATAGATATCGGTAGTTGAAAATGAGGGCTGGTTAGAGTCTCCATACAATTTTGGCAGCTGCCCATACAAATAATGATAGGTAAATATTCGAAAATCTGTAATTTTTTAAGAAACTTTATGATCGTTTTGGTGACTTAGGCAAAGTCGTAGGTATCGATGAGGACTATACAGAAAAATAGGTTCACGGAAAAATGTTTTGCCTGAAAATTAACATTCTTTTTTCACAGAAAACCGTATGCTAGATTTTTGTATGCTATGGTTTTTGTTTTGACAAAAAAACTTGCTGCCGAGTCATATTTAAAAAAAAATCGAAATTTATGTAATTTTTTTTTATTTCAGTTTTTATTGTCTAATTTCACTAACATTTCAAATGGGCCAAACATTCAATTTTACGCCCATTTGAAAGTCATGATTCAAAAGATAAAAAAAAAGTCGAAATGATCATAAAATTTCACAAATGTTTCATTTTCCAACATTGGGCCAATAGTTGCTGAGATATTGGCATTAGAAAATGTGGGAATGTTAGGATAATACTTAAAAAACTTCAATTTTTTTGACTCTTTTTGTTGGTTCTATTTGAGCAACCAGAGGTCTAATCTTCAATGTCTCTTAGGCAATTTTATTGGAAATTTCTTGAACTTTTCGAAAAAAAATATTTTCGGGATGGACAATCATCACTATTTAAAAAAAACTAAAATCGGTTTTTTAAGCCTTTTAGGCCTGAATTTTCACAATTTTTTTTTGGTTAATGATGGGAAATTGATCTTGAGGACCATACGAAAATTATAGGCTACTTTCGAAAATTTTGATTTTTGGGTCATATATGACCCATCAGGCCTGGAAGGGTTTTAAACTAAATTCGGCGGCATTTTTTTTTTCAATATTTCTCTATGGCTCAAAAGTTGCAGTTTTTGTCCTCGAAAAACATATTAGAAAATTTCAAATATTAGAACATGCGGTTTTCAGCTAGTTGAATTTTTGTAAAAAAAAGTTAATTTTAAAATCGGCAAATAAAATCCCATGTACCTAATTTTTTTTCTGAAAAGTCCTCGTCAATTTATATTAGAGTACTAAAAAAAGCATATTTTGCGCTAGAGTCTAGGTTGGTGCAGATTTGCAATCGAAAAAGACTTTGAAATTCATTTTTTTATAAAGTGCACTGTTTTCTTTTACAAAAAATTTTCTCTCAATTTTAAAAACTAAGGAATAGCACCATCAGAAGATCAGAAAAATCTTTCAAAAGTTACAAATTTTTAAATATTGACAAATACAAAAAAAAAATGGTCAAAATCGGCCGATTTGGTAGAGAATTGCTCAGGGGTGTATTCCCTTCATTTTTAAATTGAGAGAAACTAAACATTTTCCGGAAAATATCACCTTAAAATTTGTGTAACTTGAAGCAGTGCACTTGTTAAAAAAAATAATTATCGAAGTCATTTTCGGTTGCAAATCTGCACCAACCTAGACTCTAAAGCAAAATATGCTTTTTATAGTACCCTAATATAAAAGTTTTTTTTTTTAACTTTAGAATACATCTAATTGGAATTCTATTTTAAGTAATAATAAGTTTGATAAAAAAAATTGCGTTACTATATTTTCTTAAAAGTCCTTATCATAACCTTAAAATTTTTCCGAAGACACCAAATCGGTCAGAAAATCTCTTTTCGAGGTACATATTTTTGAGTATTGCACATTTTGTATGGAGACTTGTATGGAAAAGTTAATGATGACATAGAGAAGGCATGGACAAAGTTTCATTCAAATAAAAAAAAAACAATATTAAAAATCTAGTTTTTTTTCGAATTTAGGCTTGTTGGATAACAATTGAAAAATTTCAATTTTCTTAATTTCAGTTCTTTGCACTATCTTGGCAAGTACTTCCCTGATTTTCAAAGTCTGAAAAGGTAAACTGTAGAGCATTTCCTCAGCCAAATAGAATTTTTTTCTCTCAGCAAATTAAAAACGTTTACTTTGTAGTACGTTCCAAATTATAATAGTTTTATTTGTTTAAAAACTGCTGTTACTTTTGAAACTGCAATTCCGACTGTCGCAAGTTTTCATTAGTTGTTTATTTGTTGTTATATGTATTCTTTAATTACATTTCCGGAATCTGTTCAGGCACCACTGCTCGTTTTTTGTGATTTCATCCGTCTAAAATTTCCACCAATTGTCGGCTTAAACGTCGCAACCAAACTCAAATCCGATTGCATCCTCCCGGCAATTCCACCAACTCTTCAGAATGTTGGCAGCAGAAAAAAAGTTTCCAAAACTGTGCTGTAAAGTGAGAACCAACCACGTGGCCGGCACCGGCAGCTTGGCACGTGCACAACAATACCAAGTCCAAAAGTTCAAAACGGGCACAGAAAAAAACAACAACCCAAAACTTGGATCCAATGATGTAAACACACATACAGTTCTCTGCACAGGATTGAACCTTACCTTTAACGGCAATCGAGACCGTTTGCAGCACTTCGAGCTTTTTGCGATTGGCCGCACTCTGGCCGACACATTTGTACGTGCCGGCGTCCTGGTAGACGACGTCCTTCAGCGAGAACTGGCCGGTCGGGGTGGAGATGCCGACGCCGAGCCCCTTGAGTCGGGCCGTTATCGGATCCAAATGGGACCAGCAGCCGAGGGAACCTGCGGAAATTGTAGGAGAACAAAAAAAAATGTAGTTGTTGTAGTGGAGGAAAATTAAAAAAGCGGAAAAATGGCATGTAGTTTTGATGTATGGGGCAATTATGGGAGTGTTATTGCACTTCAGAAACAATAAAATTCACTGTTCCTGTTTCGTGTACTTAGGGGGAAGTGATCTATTTTGAGTTGAGTTCTAAATTTTTATCATTTTTGAATCAATTCAAATTTTCACAAAACTTTTGCAAAACGGTTGAAATTCTTCTGAAATAAACATAAGAACAGGTGCTTTTCCCCTTTCCCCCGGGGGTTCGATGTAGGCACCTGGAATACCAGGAATTGTGAACTCTCCCGGTTTTCCCGGTTGGACAGGTCGACAACTTTGGCCCGGTACAAATAGTATTTGCTGCTGGGCAGGATTGGATCGGATTTCTTTTTTTTATTGCAGTGGAAACTTTTTCATTTTGGGTTAACCGAGAGAGTGCAAGTACTCACACAACGCAGTGTGTTGTGTAATGTTGGGAACAAGACTATGAATCGATTGGGATCGTTCCGTTTGGTGTGTTTGATTGCGTAATAGGTTTTTCCGATTGAGCGTAGAAAAAGAGTGGATTGAGTTTTTTTGTAATTCCACCATAACCGGAAATGTATTTTGTTTATATTTTTTGATATGGTTCAAACTTTATTGGATCTTTCCCTATGACCAAAGAAACCATTTTGTGTCATAGGTTAACCCATTCAGTTTTGGCTGCCATCCATACAAAAATGTTACGTAAATATTAGAAAATCTTTAATTTTGAGGAAATTTTCTGATTGACTATTCAGAAAAAAAGTTACACTGAAAAAAATTGCTTGCTTTTTTGGTCACAAAAAATCAATTTTCCAGAATCCGAACTTTTTCGATTTTAACTTTTAATTTTTTATTTCACATTATAATGTAAAATGAAGTTTGCAATTGAAAAGTACTCTACATATTTTTTGATAAGTACATCGTTATAAAAATATAGCAACTTCAATTTTTTTAAATAATGTTCATGATTGAACGTTCCTTAAAATATTTTTTTCGAAAAGTTAAGAAAATTTCCCATTAAAATGAGAAATTAAATCATTAAAAAAGTGTGCAATAAAACCATTCCAAAATTCAAATAAGCCTTTTAATTTGAATTGTTTGTCCTTCAGCCTTGGTTGTGTTCGAAAAAGGGTGGAATTTCAAAATGTCAAGCTTGATAAATCCAGATTTTCAAATTCCCGACTTTTTTCCGACTTTTACAAAAACTCAAATAATAGGCATTTCTTATCTAAAGAATGATTTCGAACAAAAACATCCGTTATAAAAAAGTATATTTTAACTATCAAAAAAAAAATTATTACAACAAATCAAACAATTAAAAATTTTCGTAGAATCAGAAAGTTAACAATAAATTGCTAGAAAATACATTAATAATGGAAGCACTCATTATTTTCATTCAGAGTAGAAACATAAACAATAAATCTTTGGAAAATAACCGAAAGCTTAACAATACTTATTATTTCAATGTTTATTTTAAAAATTGGCAAACGTATATTTTTTGATACTTCGTTTCAACTGGATTATTCTTAATTATGTTTTATTTCAAATCATTTCATTAAAATTATTACTGTTATTAATCTTTCATAGAATTTAGAAAATATCAGAACTTCTGATTCAGAAGATACGCTTGAAAAAAAGTTTTTACTTTATAATTTTGTAAATCAAATCAAATCAAAAATTTCAGATTGATAAGTTTAATTGTTTTATCTCTTATTTAATGTGAAATGTTTGAAGAGAAGAATTCTTAAAACATATTTGCAAAAACTTAACTCAAAATTTCCTGGATGTATTTGTAGGGAATTTCAATATTTTTTTTTTTCATGTATTCAAAACGACAAAAACTCAATTTTTCATTCAGAACGAACAACGATTGGATTTTATTCGATAATTAAGTTGTTCGATAATTAAAAATCAAGCTTTATCTATAGTAATTTACCCATACTCTCAAAAAAGTTTAAGCGAAACATATTTAAAAAAATATTTATTACCCGCAAAGAAAAACAATTGCCAAATTCAAGATAAAATCTTTTTTCAAATATTCAATCAATGTGACAAAATAAAACCGAATCCTCGACAGAATCATCTTTTCAATTCTGGCCATAATCGTTAAAATTAGGCACTTTTTATATTACTTTTCCATTACCTTTTTATTTTAAGTTTGTTTAATAAACAAAAAATAATAAAAATCTTTTGATTCATTAAAATTCATGAATATCTTGACACAGATATGCATGCATGTTTCATTCTCAAATAGATTGAAATAGTGAAAGGAACCTTTAATTTGAAGTAAGTTCCTACTGAAGAAAATTAGTAAATTTAATTTAAAAATTGTGCAAAAAATTGCAAAAAATTTCAAGATTTTGAAAATAATTTCCCGACTTTTTGACAGATAATCACAAATTCCCGAGTTTTTCCCGTTTTTTTGCGGATTTTGACGAATTCCCGACTTTTTCTCAACTTTTCCGATTCCTCGACTTGAGTGGCCACCCTTTAATAATTTATCATATTTTTAGTTAGTATTATCAAACGTCAACAGTGTTGTAAATAAATGATAGAAAAAAACTATCATTTGATGACTACTTTGTGAGTTCTCTTTTTTATCTCGTGATTGCCAGCCAGAGCCTCCCACTATCACTGCTTTTCTTTTCATCTTTCACGCACACTCGCCGAGGATTCTTTTGTTCTTTTGTTTGGTTTTGAGATTAAATTTCGGGAATGATTATTGTACTCGCTGAGAATTGAAAATTTGATATTTTAACAACACTGATTAACCGATTGACACCCTAGTCGAAGTTTGTGAAAAAATGTAGTTTATTCAAAAATAGGTTTTATTTTTTAATTGCTAATAACTTTTTATTAACGAATTTTAAAGCTTCAATATGTTTAAAAAAGTTGTAAGCATTCAATTTCCAATAAAAATCCCACTTTTGGGAATATTTGAATGAAAGCTGCGCACCCTGCAGACAAAATCGTAATACAATTGGGGTTTCCATACATTTATCCGTTTTTTCCCATGTACAAACTTCACCTTTGATTATCAACGGGTAAATGTTGACATTTGGCCATATTTGGCCCAGAGTCCTAAAAAGCTCAAGGTACAATGTTCAGCTTGTGGAGTGAGGCTTTGAAAAAAAGTCCCATATTTTGGGCACCATAAACTACATCGACGTTAATTGTAAAATTGCACAGCGGCGAGTTGGCTGTGCGAGTTAGGGCGCGGATTCAGTGAGTTGATGAGATTGTATGTTTTTTCTTTGCGTATGCCAGAGGCACGTTATCAGAGATAAAATTAAACTTTTTATGACAAAGAAAGATGTACCCATTCGATTGGATTGGAAACACACGCACAGTCAGCTTATTGTATTTGAAAAAGTTATTATATTCATCTAGAAATTGCGGACCAAATTTCGTATTGTGAAACTTCTAAATACTTCGCTTATTACTGGGATTAACGCTTAGTGCACCTGAACAAATCGATGGCGAAAAGTTTCTAGCATGCAGCAGCACTAAACTTCAAAATTTCTCCAACTAAAAGTCAACTAAAATAGCCATTTAACTTCAAATCACGCACATCGTGTAGCAGGAGTCACCAGTAGTTTGGCGTGTCTCATCGTGCTTCATAACCCGGCTGGCTGCCAGTGCCCAGTGATGATGCCCCGAAGCTGTCACGAACAACACACCGAACGAACCAACGAACGAACAAACCGGGGATGAAGTCTGGCATTTTAATAAACCCTAACATGTAGGTAACTTTCGAAAATTACGATGCACAAAACTTGGCCGGATACTGATATGACTCTGGCTGCTGCTGCAAATGCAATGCCCTGGCAGGTGTGTTCCTTGGCTTCCTCATCGGTTCTTCTGGTTGCAGAAGAGGAAGACGATGAAGACTAGGACGGTAACGAAATTAACTGCATTAGTGAAAAGTTTCGCTTTTCTCGCTTGTCGTCGTTTCTGGCGTTCAAGTTGGCCAAAGTAAAGTCCCCTTCCGAGGAACGCAAAAAGCCGGGTGAGGAAGCGTCGGTATCTTTTCATCCGCAGGCAGGCGAAATGCATGTAGATTAATCCAACTAGATAGTACTTTTTCTCGTTAGTTTGCCGTTTTGCCCGGCGGCGGCTGATAGAAAAGTTTACGCTCTTTCTCCTCGTTTTGGAGCTCAGCAAACTTGGGCGAGGTGAAAAAAGAAAGTTCTTTTCATCTGGGAAACAGCCACCGACTCTCATCCTCAAAAACTGGGTGCTGGAAAAGGTGTTTTCGGTGAACAGGTTTGAGTAGAATACAGATGTACTGTAGACATTTAACACTTCAAATCTTCAAATCTTCAAATCTTCAAATCTTCAAATCTTCAAATCTTCAAATCTTCAAATCTTTAAATCTTAAAATCTTCAAATCTTCAAATCTTCAAATCTTCAAATCTTTAAATCTTAAAATCTTCAAATCTTCAAATCTTCAAATCTTCAAATCTTCAAATCTTCAAATCTTCAAATCTTCAAATCTTCAAATCTTCAAATCTTCAAATCTTCAAATCTTCAAATCTTCAAATCTTCAAATCTTCAAATCTTTGAATCTTCAAATCTTCAAATCTTCAAATCTTCAAATCTTCAAATCTTCAAATCTTCAAATCTTCAAATCTTCAAATCTTCAAATCTTCAAATCTTCAAATCTTCAAATCTTCAAATCTTCAAATCTTCAAATCTTCAAATCTTCAAATCTTCAAATCTTCAAATCTTCAAATCTTCAAATCTTCAAATCTTCAAATCTTCAAATCTTCAAATCTTCAAATCTTCAAATCTTCAAATCTTCAAATCTTCAAATCTTCAAATCTTTGAATCTTCAAATCTTCAAATCTTCAAATCTTCAAATCTTCAAATCTTCAAATCTTCAAATCTTCAAATCTTCAAATCTTCAAATCTTCAAATCTTCAAATCTTCAAATCTTCAAATCTTCAAATCTTCAAATCTTCAAATCTTCAAATCTTCAAATCTTCAAATCTTCAAATCTTCAAATCTTCAAATCTTCAAATCTTCAAATCTTCAAATTCTTCAATTCAAATCTTCAAATCTTCAAATCTTCAAATCTTCAAATCTTCAAATCTTCAAATCTTTGAATCTTTGAATCTTTGAATCTTTGAATCTTTGAATCTTTGAATCTTTGAATCTTTGAATCTTTGAATCTTTGAATCTTTGAGTCTTTGAATCTTTGAATCTTTGAATCTTTGAATCTTTGAATCTTTGAATCTTTGAATCTTTGAATCTTTGAATCTTTGAATCTTTGAATCTTTGAATCTTTGAATCTTTGAATCTTTGAATCTTTGAATCTTTGAATCTTTGAATCTTTGAATCTTTGAATCTTTGAATCTTTGAATCTTTGAATCTTTGAATCTTTGAATCTTTGAATCTTTGAATCTTTGAATCTTTGAATCTTTGAATCTTTGAATCTTTGAATCTTTGAATCTTTGAATCTTTGAATCTTTGAATCTTTGAATCTTTGAATCTTTGAATCTTTTAGATGTTTTAGTTTTTTTTTTAAATTTCAAGTGTGTTTGGGAGTTTCACAGATGTTTTGAATGATTTATATGAGTTTTTTTAAGCTGTTTTAAATGCTAGATATTTTTAAGATGTTTGAATTGTACTTTTTATGTTTTTTTTTAATTTTTTAAAATATTTTTAAACGTTTTTATAACTTGTACAGTTTTAAATGACTCAGACGTTATAGATGTTTCAAATGATCAAGATATTTAAGAAGCTTCAGATGATCAAATGTTTCAAATTTTCTAGAATCTAGAACCCTATTGTGAAACATACAATTTGGTGGATTGATGTGTCAAACATTGAAGATGTTTCAGATGTTGCACAGATGTTTCAAATGTTGCACAGATGTTTCAGATGTTTGAAAAAATACAGTTGTTCTTTAGTGACAAAAACGACATGTTTGGTTGTAGATCGTTTTTCTATGGGACAAATCATCAATCGAAGCTGGACAAATATTTATCAAACTAAAAATTTGAGTTTGGAATTTTATAGGAAATAAACATTTGTCGGAAATTCAGAAATTCTCACTTCTGATGTGGCAAATGATTAATAAATCAACTCTTAATCCAAATCATTCATTATATTTATCTTTAGAATGTTGTTTTCGTCAAATCTTCCTTTTTTTAGAACTAATGATTGAAAAACAACTGACCTAGTGTAAAATGCATTTTTAAACACTTTTTGCATTCAAATGTTGGGGATATGGCTTGTTATTTCAATTTTTAATATTTTTTGCCCTTCCTCGTCTCCGGCCAGAGCCAAAGGACAAAAACTTTGAAAAATATTTGCATTGGCCTTATGATTCTAATTTTTAAATTTTTATATTTTTAAAGATGTTTTAAAAGTATCAAATGTTTCTGACATTCGAGAAATCTCAACCGTGATAATTTAAGTTTAAGCATCTCATAACAGCAGGTTCAGTGTTTTCCCACCTTTTTCCCGCAACGTGTCCAAACGAGACACAACGGAACAGGAAATATCTGAACACGATCTAACACACCTGGTTGCAACTTCCTGCCAGCATCGCAACGAGTTTTCATAGCTTTCGGCATGTGTGTGTGTGCGCTGTACAGCAGCAATTGTGCGATTCCCGGGATGAGTCAAGAGTTGGAGATTTTCGGTACGGGATGGGAAAACGAGTGGAAATTTTCGAAAGATTAAATTATCTCTTTCACTTACCCTGCGGACACTGGAGCGTGACGGAGCCACCGAGTTCCACCTCCATTTGGCCACCTTTGAAATTGTTGGCACCATTTGGGAGGCCACCAATGCCGCCGCCGCCGCCGCCACCACCGCCAGCTGCAGCGGAAGTCGCCGACGAGGACGCGGACGAGGACGACGATGACGAGGACAGTGGCAAGTCCTGCTCGACTGGTTCCGACGTGACGTCGACGGAGTCGTCTGTGGCGGGAAAAAAAAAGCGGAAATTCAATGAAATCGGTTAGAAATTTTTGACTCGTTTTTATTTCGGGGGTTTAGACAACTCACATCTCACGCTCAGGTAGTAGCCAATGCTGGAGTACTGGAAGTTAAGGTGGCGCGAGGTGCATTTGTACCAGCCGGAGTGCTCCCGGCGGATCGAGCTGAAGTTGAGGAATCCGTCGCCGGTCTGCGGAACCGGCGTGTCACCGTCGTCCTTTTGCCAGAGCGGCGGCGACGGCGGATTCGAGTCGACGTCACACTTGAGCGAAACTTCGATGCCCTCCCGCAGCGGGTAGCCAAAGCCGGGCGTCCTCGTGATGGCAAACGACGGAGTGTCTGTGGGGGAGGATGAGCAAAACAAAAAAATCGTTGTTAGTTTTTCTCTGAAAACACAAAATGGTGCAGACATTCGGGCAGGAAAAAGCGCATTGTTTTCCTGCAGACAACTCAAACTGAAAGAATGATAAATCTGGAACAACATTTGAAAAGGGCATAACAAAAAATTACAACTTAATGTGGATAAAATGAAAAGAATAACCCCTTTTCAAAATCCTCACTCCATCAAACAAACAAAAAAGAACACGGCAAACAAAACTTACACTGCACGTCGAGCAGGATCGAGGCGTTTTGGCGCATTTTGAGCGTCGGATGCTCCATGACGCAGAGGATGCGCGCGTTGTGATGCACGCGGAACACGGCCGGAAGTTTCGCCTCCGAGATGGCACCGGTGTTTATTTTGTACGACGGTTCCTTATCCTGTGCGAAGAGAAAAAAGAGAGGGGTGAAAAAATGGTGTTTGCGATTGGGGATGTTCAAAATTGTGTACTATTATATTTATTTCTTATTGCTAGCTGTTTATTATACATAAATGAACTTCTGAGGTGTTAAATCTTTGTATTGCTCATACATTTTCATAACATTTTAAGGTATTCAAAATAAATTCAAACCTAATTTATAAAGTCTTTCGAATACCATTCTGAAAATGAATTGTGTAATCGAATTTCCAGTCATTCCAGCTGTAGACATGTTTTCTTAGGCTAATAAGCCATTTATGAGTATATGGAGCCAATTTCACTCGAAAATTACAAAAGTTAAATTTTAAAGTGATGTCACGATTTTTTTTTACAAAATTTTTGAGGAAATAGGCTAAGATGTTACAAAAAGACTCGCGAAAAATGCAGGATGTCTCCTAAAAATAGGCAAAAATCATTTGAGCAATCCGCTGATATTTCGGTCATTCGATTTTTTTTGTATTTTTTAATTCGCCTGAGCTTTTTTGGTGCTTTTGGTATGCCCAAAGAAACCATTTTGCATCATTAGTTTGTCCATATAATTTTCCTTACAAATTTGACAGCTATCCATACAAAAATGATATGAGAAAATTCAAAAATCTGATCGATTTAGTGTCTTCAGCAAAATTGTAACTACACTGAAAGAATAAAAAAAAAATCAAATTATTCGCTCTACAGCATTGCCTTGGCGTTCTCGATTGCGAGATTCTTACTCGAAACTAGGTGTCCGAAGGCTTGATTGTTGAGGCAATTGCAAACCTCTTTTTTCACCTAAGCTTCCATCCACCCCGGGATTCGAACTGACGACCTTTGGAGTGTGAGTCCAACTGCCTACCAGCGACTCCACCGAGGCAGGACCCAGGGAGACGACTCCTACACCTGGACTGAGCTAACGACCTAACCTTTTTAGGTTAGTCCGGGGCCAACATTTACTTCCCGTCCGACGGAAGGCGTGATCAGACAAATCTCGTCTCGAAAAATGCCACCGGGACCCCGTCTGGGATCGAACCCAGGCCGACTGGGTGAGAGGCAATCACGCTTACCCCTACACCACGGTTCCCGGCGCTTACCCCTGGTACACGGTAATTTTTTTTGTGATTTTTAATTTTACTTTTTGTTACTAAAACTTGATTTGCAAACAGGGTTGTTAAAATATCAAAATATCAGCTCTCAGCAACTACAATTATCCCTCCTGAATATTCATGCCTCAAATACAACTGCTCTTCTCTCCTCATTGAACTCTCAGCGCCGAACTTAGTCGAACGCGTTTTCGTGTTTACACACTCGCGATTAACATTTTCCTTTTCTCTCTCATTCCCGCTTTGACGATCATCCTACCGCAACAGCGTTTACACTGAAAAAAAGGCACATAGCAATATCACATGTTTCACACATGAATCCGCCCCATACGACATAGCATGTGAATTTCATATGTAAAGCATTTGAAAAAATGTAATCGCGCGACACTGTGAATCCATGTGCAAAACACGTTAATTTGACATGGAAGCTCACATGACCTTGCAATGCTTGGCTCATGAAAATGATATGAATTTGTAATAAAAATCAAATGATTTTCCAGTGACTTTCATATGTTTAAATAATGAGTTTTGATTTCCTTAGTTGCTTTTTGCACTACTCAGGGCTAGACTCAGGGCTTTTTTTTAACAAATTTTAAACAAACCGCAGACTTTATCCAAGCCGACAAGAAAAAATTAACCGTCGTCGTCCGTGGCCATCTTACTTATGGAGATTTTTTCACCACACGCGTAAACATTTAGAACTAACGTGATTTTCACTTCGAAACCAACGGATAAGTCGAATGGGGCAAATCTAAGTGCTTTTCTCATGAAATTCACGTGAAACCCATTCGAAACAAACGTGAAGGGGTTTCCGCATGCAATCAGCTGACTTCAAATGATTTTCACATCAAATTGACATGCGAAACACACGTATGTCAAATGAAAAGCATGTGAATTTATTGTGTTGGTTTTTGAAGCAACTCACGTGAAAAAGCATTTGATTTTGCTATGTTGGTTTTTTTCAGTGTAACCACAAAAGCCGCCACAAAACCTATATATTTCGCAAACGCAGTTTAACGGGGCGTCATGCGTGGTCGGATCCTAATCGCCATCTCGCGTTCACTCTTTGCAGTTTTCGTAGAGATTGAGAGACTCAGCGGTGAGAGCGCATAGTCGAGGAAAAGGGGAAGAGTGAAAGAGAGAGAATTTACATCGCTGGGAAACACTAAGAGATTTTGGAAGCTATAGTGACGGCCGCTATACTCTCGGATATTTTTGGTGCTGAGATAATCAATTGATAGCTTTTCTATCACTCATTTGCACTGTTGCAAGAAACACTACTTTTGATTCTTTTTATTTTGTAATATGTTTAAGTGGACATCAAATGCCAACATTTCAGAAATTTCAAGAACGGGCAAAAAATCTGAGTTATGAAATTTTGAACCAATCCTGATTTTTTTCAAAAAAATTGAAATATTGGTCGCATAAATTTGTCAACTTCATTATTGATGTACAATCGAAATTGCTATCAAAAAGTACTTTGGTAAAATTTTGATAAAGTGCACCGTTTTCAAGTTATAACCATTTTAGGAAACTTTTTTGAAAATAGTCACAATTATATTTTTTTAAAGATAAGTGCACATCTTTGCACACTTTAAGAAAAAATATTTTTGAAAAACTAAGAAAATTCTCTATATTTTGCTTTTTTGAACTTTGTTGATACGACCCTTAGTTGCTGAGATATTGCCATGCAAATATTTAAAAACAGTGAATTTGATGTTTTTTAAGCCTCACTCAAACAACCCACCATTTACTAATGTCGATATCTCAGGGTCCGATTTTCAATGTTAAAATATGAAACAGTCGTGAAATTTTCTGATCCTTGCAAAATGAATATTTTTAATTTTTTTGAATCATGACCAACATTTGAAAAGGGGTCAAACATTCAATATTACATCCTTTTGAAAAGTTTGTCTTGATAAAAAAAATGAAAGTATTTTTTCGAAAAGATCAGAAAATTTCAAAAAGGTTTCATATTTTAACAAAAGTTTTTTTTTTGGCAATTGCTATATGATAGACATGATTTTTCAGTCTCGTAAATATTTTTACCGGAAAGCTCGTCCAATTTTCCATTCCGGTGAAAATACTAACGAGCATGAGAATGAGCATGAGCATGGTTGACTGCCAATGAGCTGCTACTCCGTTATTGACAGATCAGCTGAAGTTAAACAATAAATCATAAATGATCAGTGGGAGCCAACCATCCGTTCACTGTTTAACCTCTGAAGATCCCTACTGTATTAGTCAATACCGGCGCCCTCCCAAGAAGCCTGCAGTTCAACGAAAGGGAGGAATGTTAGTCCGATAGTTGAAGTTGCAGACTCATCAAGCACATAGTTTTTCGCTATATACTTGTTGATACCGCTTGAGACCGTTGAATCCACTGCATCTCCTTCAAACATCACGTGAATATTTTTTTTTGGATTAGTAGGATAAGGTATTGACTTTTCGATGCCTCCCGAGCTACGACGCTATGGGGAGGTCTTTCTGGTTAACACACAAAATCACTCACACACAGTTATTTTGCTCCACTATTATCTCGACTTTCCAAAATGTCAGTGCGTCCTTCGATCATTATATAGAAATGGCTTTTTCACCGCAAAAAAAATAAAACCTTATTCGAAAAATTTAAACACAATCCACCCGACGCCGTGCCTTCCGAACAACGATGATATAGGAAGGGCTTTGAAAATCACAAAAAATCACTTTTCACTCCGAATATTGTTTTTACGACCACGCGCTCCCTTTGCCAATTATGCACTCTCATTCCGGTGAAAATTTAGTAGACTAAAAAATTTAAGTCTGTCATATAGAAATGGCCAAATACCAAAAAAAATGCCAACACATTTTTTTCCAACATTTGTCGTCATGTTGATTTTGCTTGAAGATTCATACCCGTGCTTTATATCATTTAGAAGCTAATAATGTTTTGATCACTTATAGCTATCTACAATTGATGGAGCTATGAAAATTTAACACAAGTTTAACTTTTTAACACTGAATATCTGATCAATGGTTTTCATCGATTGAAAATTGAGGATTAATTGAGTGGAACTTAGAAAAACTCATTTTGTCCATTTTCATTATAAACTAGGCCATACTTCAGATGGACAACCTCCAAATTAGTAAGAAGACTTGTATAAAGAAACTAATCGATGGCCAAAGTTTCATACAAATTAATCAAAAATTACAAAAAATGAAATAAAGATTTTTTTTGCGAAATTTCAGAGAACTGCTCAGCAAAAATGGTTACAACATTTCTTAAGAAATGAATGATCAATGAAATATAATGAAGCAAATAAAAATCAGTCAAGAAAAAATAAAAAATAAATCAATTCATCAAGTTATCACAAAATGCATAATGATGGAATGATTGCAGTTTACTTTTACCAAATATTAAATTTATATGAATTTTGGCTCTTGTTTGTTATACACAGTAAAAAATTGTTTAAATTTGGAAAGTGTATATTGTATGATGCAATATTATCTCAATTTATACTGAAAAAGTGGCAAAACACAGGAATAGTAATGAATTTATACATTTTTTTGAGATCAAATTACACATTTTACTGACATAAAAGATGTTCTAAACATGTATATTTTTAGCAGTTTTGAAAAGATTGCTCAGATTATTTCTAAGTGGAATAATTTATCTTGAGATATCGAATGAAAGCAAACATTCTTGCGAATATAATATTCAGTAAATACAACCGACTTTCGAGATTATCTGAGTTCCGTGAAATTTAAACAAAATTTCATGATTTGATCACTTTGTATTAACGTATTTTATTTTTTTTAATTTGAAAGATTTTGCTCCTTTATTTTTTTATGAAACTTTTGAAAAGGGAAATATAAACTTTTAATAATACGTTGATCAACCTTCAAAAGTTTTTCAAATTGTTGAAGAATTTGGCTTCACAAGAATGTTAAAACTTTTGAAGAGCCCCGTGGCGCGGTGATTAGCGACTTCCGTTGCCAATCCATAAGTTGCTGTGGGGCGCGGTTTCGATTTCCGCCTTATTCTTCTTGGGCTTTTCGTTCATTGTTTGTCCCGTTTAATATTAGTATTCAGTTTTTTGCTATGATTTAAATTCAATAAAATGTAAGATAGATAATAAAAGTGAATCGGAGGAAAATTTCAGGTTTAAACAAATATGTTGGAAACTTGACTATTATTTTTTACATAACATTCAGGTATTTGACACGTAGTTGACTTACACATTACTTTTGTTTTGCTTGGTATCAAACGATGCGATTTTTTAATCAAAATTTTAAGTGAATGCTCAAGTTTTGCCTTTGTTTCATGTGTTTCTAAGGAATTAATTCAAGCAAGATAAACATTTCACCGAATCATTCATTTTATGAATGTTCGAATCCCACAAAATATTTATTTCGTACCAAATCCGTGCCACATGTATCCGCTCAGCTTTTTCTT
Source organism: Culex quinquefasciatus (assembly GCF_015732765.1). Lineage (NCBI taxonomy): Eukaryota > Metazoa > Arthropoda > Insecta > Diptera > Culicidae > Culex > Culex quinquefasciatus. The sequence continues at coordinate 90,306,271 of NC_051862.1, read as the reverse complement.
TCCACCAGCACACACCAAAGTTCAAAGTTCGCTGCCGAATCCCCATTAATATAGCAGTCAGGAGCGCGTTACCAGCATCCAACCAACAGCAGCTCCCGGGAGGCTTCCAGGATGAAATATGCATTTTCGTAACGCATGGCCAGCCCAGATTCCGATTCCGTTCGCGCGAAAAAGCATAAAGCTCATCAAATCGTGTGCACCAACTATAATCCGCACATCCTGTGATGCAGATGGAGCACACACTCACACACGGTCCCGTGGGCACTCGGTATCATTTTTTAAAATTCAGAAATTGAAAGAATTCTTTTTAAGCGTTTTAAAAAAATATTTAAAGGTTTTAAAATCATCACTTTTGAACACAAGTAAAATAACTTTTTAAGTTTATGTTTTTAATGAAACTATATTAACATTTACTTTTTTTTAACTTGAGTGTACTCACATTAGCCGGGCCAGAATTTTAAGACCGACGACGGAGGAATAAAAAAGTGCGAACAAGAACGAACAAAGCTCCTTTTTCATGATGTGTGAGCGTATGTGTGCATGTGTGTATGTGTGTGTTCAGGGCTGTCGCTCGGGAAAACATGTAGCGCACATCCCGTCTATTTTTCTTTCATTTCCTCTCTCGCCAACTCAGGGCCAGGAAAAACCTCGAGCAAAGCTCCTGGATGAATCGCGAAGAAGAGGGAAAAAAATGCTTCATCCTCACCAGGCACCCAAAGGACGACGCCGACAGGACGCAGGATACTGTTATGAAATGAGCCGGGAAGGATAAAAAATTGCTCGCATGTTCACACCACCATTATATTCGCGGGGAGGGGCGAAAAAAATGGATTTTAAATCGGGGAGTTTCGCCTTTTGTCGAGAATCAGAGCGTAAAATTTAAGCACCACCGAACGCGAGGCAGCCATCGCCAGCGGCAGCTCAATCGAAGTCCGGAACAGCGCAGCAGAGCTCGGACAGGGGTTGATGGATTTGGATAGTTGAGAAAGCATTATTGTGCAGTTACTAGCAATGGTGTAAAGTTTTGAGTGGGGCATTTTTGAAAATTAAAGTTACTTTGTTGTTTAATCAAATCAAAAATCAAAAAGTGCAGCAAATTGTTAAGTTTCGAAGGCCTGGAAAAAAAATTCATTACCAAATCAGCAGAGAGATTTTTCTGGATTGATTTTGCTGATTTTTTAGATTTTTTTTACTAGGACTAGCAGCTGCACAAAATCAAAACGAGCAACTAAGTTTTGCTGGTTTGTTTTCGTTAATAACTACAACATTAATCTAGAAACAGAAAATGCAGTGATTTTTCATGTTTAATCGAAATTCTTTGCTCCTCTGGCAGGAATTCTACTGTAAGGGGTAGCTGTAGAAACGACAGTTGTCATTTTCATCTCAGAGTTAATTAACAAAACCATAAAAGATTTCGGAAAAATCTAATTAAGAAGAATTATTTGTGTACATGGGTAGCAAATGAAATTGATTTTTGTGTTTGCAATCTCCTAAAAACAGAATCTTCTTTTGAAAAAAAAAAATAATCCAACAAGATTGTCCGATTTCCCGCGGTTACAAAATTCACGGGAAACGGGAATTTTTTAACAAATATCTTGGGAAATGTGATGTTTATCGGAAATTATTCTGATGCTGCTTCTGATAACTATTTTGCAACAAAATTGTATAGAACAGCAACATTAATGGTCAAAATGAGTGTGAGGATCAACTAATGGCTTGACTGCTTGTGAAAAAATGGAACAACTTTAAGAAAAAAGTTTTCTAATTTTATAGACAGTAAAATTAGAAAACCAAATTAAAAAAAATATCATTCATATTTTTTGTTGAGAAGTATTATTTTTTAAATAAAATTGTTTGGACAGTGAATTGAAATCATGCTCAACAACTATAAAATTGCTTTGCGAACTTGTCTCTGTGATTGATTTGAGGCAATATGTTAAAGAATAACATTGACATAAAAAGAAGACGAGATATGAATGCCACAAAAGTGTCTATAATAAATAAATATTTTCTTCTAGAACAAGGGGTTCCATCTTATAAATAAATTAATAAATTCATTGAATTTACTTTAAACAAACACTAACTTCTCGTGCTTTTTCTCAATTCAATTTTTTTTTCAATTATTTGAAGCGAATATAGTATTTTTTGTTGCCAACACATAATCAAGATCTATATCTGAAATTAACCCTGACATAAAATAAACAGATGAGTTGATAAGTTCCATCTGAACAGTAAATTGAAATGAATAAAATCAAGTTAGAAAAATGAATAATGCAGTAATGTGTTATCGGGAATTCCAGGAAATCGGACACTCAAATTCCAACAAACTTTCACCCCCTAAAAATTGTGTTTAACTTGTGCACCCAAGTAACATTTTAGGCTTTATCAAAGCTGTCACAACCGCTATAAAACCTATCAGCCAAAACCAACATTAAAATCCCTTAGTCGTAACAAACTCCCCAGAACCTTGATAAACCCCACTTAAAACCCAAAAGGACCTCCGCAAAAGGTAGTTACGGCCTATTTATAAAACCTTCATAGGAGTTCAAGGCTTTACAACTGAATCCTAACAACATCCTCAAAGCCTTGATAAAACCTTTGTTAAAACCTAGTCAGGAGTTATGGAAAAATGACATTTCATACGTCTTCAAACGTCTTATGCCAAATAGGTTTCATTTTGGCATAATTTAGTCTTCGTCTTGCCAAATGAAATTATGGAGATGGTTGTCAAAAATGGCGATAATAAATAATAGATATTAGAGGTAATCCAAATAATTGGAAGCTTATTTCTCGCAATTGATGGCTCAAATTCAGCTGCGATTGAAATTTTATTGATAAATGTAGGGGAGATAGAGCCAAAAAATTCAACTCGCTTCTTCAAAAATCAATATTTTGTAATCATAGTGTTTAATGTTAAAAAATATTTTATTGCAATTCTTTGAAAAAAATGTTCAAAATATTTTTAAACATCTATCGCTATATTAATCATACCAGAAATTCAGCATAAATGTGTGTTTTCATCAAATTTAAATCAAATTTTTCAGTTTTCTATTTTTTCAACCAAGATGGCGGTCGATCAAATTCAATTAGAACACGCGTTTAGCGCCATATTTATGCAATGCTAATGGGCCGCGTTAAATGCTTTTTCAGGAGCTTATGGTTTTAAGTAAGCTTTTTACATGCCTAATGGCACTTGACAGCTAAAACACCCTGGGTTTTAAAAAAGCAAGCGATAAAACCGTTTGGCATGACATTGCCATTGGGTTTTCAAGACTCTCTTAAAACTTTCATTAAACCTTATTTAGAGCCATTTAGCTTTTATTGTCACAAGGTTTTATGTCCGAGGCATAAAACCTTGTTAGAGCCTACTAATTACCCAAGTAACAATTTCAGTTTTGTAATAGTCTCAAAGAGTTTCTGTAGAATTCTTAAGAAAATTCAAAAGAAATGCTTTATGGTCCTACATGCTGGGTTAAATACCTGTTAAATAAACATTAAAGCCAAAATGGACCATTTTAGGAGGTTATCAAGAGTATTTTTGAGGAGCATGTTAAATCTTACCAGTTTTAATGTGTGCTTTATAAATACATTATAGAGCTCTTCAAAACAAAATTAAAACTGCTTGGCTTGGAAAAAGGTTTTTTGGAATTCTATAATTATTCTTGAATGCTATATCAGAGCATGAAGTATTTATTTATTTGTTTTGCAGTAAAACCAAAAGGTTGTATATCAGAAGGAATGACATACAAATTTACTTGATTAAAATAAATTATTCTTACACGCAAATACAATGACTGATGGCAGATGATAATAATTTGGCAATATTATTTATTGTAACTAAGAAATATTTGTTGAAGTTTATACTTATAATAAGCCACAACAGTTTTGCCAAAAAAAAAATCATCGACCAATTTTCAAAGATAGCTCGAAAAATTAGTGTGAGCACTTTCATTTCTCTGAAAAAATGTTGAGATTTTTTCAAAAACTAATAATTTTTGCTTGTTGTTGCTTTCAAATTCAATATGGCTGCGTTTTTTCGCCCCTTGCATCTTTCAGCAATATGGCGAAATTCGATAAGTATAAATGCTCTTGATTAAATATATTTTAAATCTATTCATTCTTGAGCAGTTCTGCCTCAAAACTAGCCAGAACATACCAGATTTATAAAAGACGTATAAGGGCTTTAATCAGAACCAAAATGTTTTATCATGGTTTTCTACAAGATTATATCGCACATAGCGGGACCGTAGCACATGCAACTTTTTCTGCTGAAAGTAGATCGCCTTCGATGGGGGAGAAATAGAATTTCAAAATGACTGAATAAAAAAACAGAAAGGTTTTTGCATTTAAACAATATTTATTCATTTAAAAAAACATACAGTATGAACACACATAAGATCACTTAATGAAGAACAAACTGACGCAACTTTATTCGTGTAGCTTTATAAACACTGTCCTTATTATCACAATTGTTAAGTGATTGTCGCAACATTTACCGCAGTTTTTGTACTTTTCACTTCACTTACACAAGTAGACAGCACAAAAAGACCATATTTTATTGATTGAAATAGTTATTCACAAAAAACTACAGAAAACGGCAACAATAGCACAAATGACACTTTGAGCGCACTGTCAATTATTGGGCGTAACAATACACAAGACTAGATCTGATGGGTTTTATTGAAGACTAATTTACGAATATAAAGTTTTATGGATAGCCTTTTGTATACCTTAAGTATTTATGCCAGTCCTTGTTAAATCTCAATAGTCTGTAGCAACACGGGAAAATGGCGGATAAGCATTTAGACTGCTGGATCTATTTTACAAGTTTCGATACAAAAGGTAACATTTTCACAAAACAAAAGCTGGCTTCCCGGTTACCTTTTAACACTACGGGTTTTGTTAAATAGTTACCTAATAGTTTCAGAATTTGCAAAACAGTTCCAGCTATCAAAATGCTTTTGCGACCTTTCCAAATGATGCTCCAGAAGTGTTCCCCAAAAACCAAGCACACTTTATCGGAAATATATTCATATTATTATTTTTTAATACAAAATTATTTCCCACAATGTTAGAACCGCAGGCAGAGTCGGATGTGTTTAGACAGGTGAAATCAAATTCACTGAATCTTTAAAAGCACTTTTTTGGAGCCAATTCCAAGGCACAACAGTAATAACTTTTTCAGGAAAATATTATATAATATTCTTTTCATCAAAACTAAAACACAATAAGAAACAAAAAAAGTCATTTTTATTACACCTTGAACGTAACAATGAATAATCTAACTGAATATTCATGAATAATTGTTTAGGGAACAGCTTCACGTTCTGCACAGAACGAAGTTGCGGAGACACTGACAGTTTAAGTCTTACAGGATTGTAAAAATGCTCTTTGAAGACGGGACTGATTTAAGGCAGACTTCGTTAAAGTTATTTAGCAACAAAACAACCTCTTCAAGATAGTTTAAAGTGTAAGGAATAAAACCAAATTAAAACCTAATATATAATTCTTAACATTATCTTGAAGAAATATTGAAACTATTATTAAGTTTTGTGACCATAAAACAAGTAGGTTTTAATCAAAGCTTTAGTAATACTTTATTGCACTTTTTAAAACTTCAATAAAAACTTTTAAGAATACTAAGCATATCATTTGTTACTTGGGTAGCTCTTGCTTATTGGTTGCGGTGAATGCTTAAATAAAACTATAAAGCAATCAAGGTGATATTATAAAACCTCAGTAAAACTAGGTGGTGGCTAGTTGGTTTAAAAATGTTACTTGGACATCCGACATCCGACAAATGAGGAGTTCTCTGAAACTTCGGTAAACGATTAGTTTTCGTAATTTTTATGTGGATGCAACTTTGTGTGTACTTTTTCAATGACTAAAGAAGACATTTTGCATAATTAGTTTGTTCATTCAAGTCTCTACACAATTTTTTGTAACTATCCATGCAAAACAGCTTTTAAAATATTCAACAATCTCAACAACAATATCTTGAGAATCTGTATCTTGGATTATCTGATTTTCTCAGAAAAAGCGGTAGATTTCTAAAAAAATCACTTGGTTTTTTTTTCAATACTGCTAAATTATCATTCTTTTTAAATATCATTTTTGGATATGCCATGTTTTGAGCTATGGCACAAGTTGGTCAAAATTCATGGTTTTTCAAAAACATGGAATAAATAAAAAAAAGTTGACTTTATTTTTCGATGTAAAATAAAATTTGCAAACGGAAAGTAGTACTAAACATAAATTTTAGTATCGAGAAAAAAGAGTTTCCAAAATCGTCAACAAGCGTTCATGAAAATGGGAACCACAAACAAAGTATTCAAATGCTATGGTGCGTTTTTCAAAATCGTACCATGGGATCTGAACACTTTGTTCGTGGTTTCCATTTACATGAACGCTTGTTCACGATTTCGGGAACTCTTTTTTCTCCGTGTAATGTTGATACTATGGCTTGTTATTTTAATTTTTTTTGTTGCCCCCCTCCCCCTTCGACCCCGCCAACGAGGTTTTCTCTACATGACTAAAAACGCGATGATGTTTTAAGTGATGATAACGTTGCGAATATGCATTTTTAATGTCAAAATTTAAAGGTTGTGAAATTTTCCGGGTACTGGAATAAAAATATCTTAAACAAGCCTAACCTGATAAACTTCGTCTTGACGTATAGCTTGTTCGTTTATTCAGCCTCCTGTGATCAAAATTTGATTTTACGTAACTTTTCCCAAACAATCTGCATACGCTTCGGAATCGGTCCCAGAGTGGCAATTTTCAGCATTTAAACCTTCCTTGGACTTATACGAACCCAACGCAACAAAGAGCACCTTGATCCGAGGTTCCGTGTTGAATTGATTCGCGTTCGAATAAAACCGTCGATTTTTTATATATATATATAGATTTTTTAAAAGCAACATCAATAACTCTCGAGACACAGATTTCTGAATATTTTGATAGCCACAATATTTGAACGGTTGCCAAAATTGTGTACAAACTTGTATGGACGAACTAATGAGGCAATTCGACTTCTTTGGTCATAGAAAAAGGACACACAAAGATTTGCAAATTTCGCCAGTTTTTTTTTTATAAATACGTCTTAAAAGACTTTGAACAATATTTCGCAAATCACAATTCTCATTTTTCTAGCATTTTTGAAAATGACTCCAAAAATCAAGTTGAACATATAATGATAGATTTTGTAAATGAAAAACATTTTTTTTTAATATTTCCTAATAATGCTACGAATTTTATGGAAAGTGTTAGACTGATATCTATCCCTTCAACTTTGATAGAAACTTTCATATCCAATCAATTTTTTATTTGTTTAAATAGTTTAATTAAAAATAACAATGCTTCCCACTCAAACTCACCTTCTCCCGCTTGATCTCCTGCAGCTCGAGCACGTCGTTGGACACCTTTTGCGCGTGCCGGTCGATCCCGGGGCTGAGCAGCACCTCCCAGCTCAGCACCGGCTTCGGATTTCCGCCCTCGCTGACGCAGGCCAGCGTCAGCTCGGAGTTTTCCTTCACCGGGATGAACATGTTTCCGGCGTCGAGGCGTCGCTGGTCGATCAGCAGGTACGGCTCTTTGGGCGGATCTGGAATGAGTTGTGGAAGAGGTTCGAAAATGAGGTTGTGATTGATGGATGAAACGTTTTGAACGAAACAATTTTAAACGATTCCCAGGAAAGAGTCTTTGACCCCCGAAGAAATTCGCTGGAAACAACATTCCAAAAGTTGGATTCAAACTCTCTACAAAAGAAAAGTCCTTTCGCAAATCTCGGTCACCTTCATCGACCAAAATGTCAACTTCAGCTGCTTTGGAGAGTACAGTCATCCCACATATTCGGAACAGTTTACAGATTGGCCAACGTTCAACAAATCATAGAAAATCGATAATTGAACATAATGATTTGCTTTTACCTTCTTGTGAAAGTTTTTCTTGCGATCTTTCGATTGATGTATAGACCGGCTGTTAATTTTCGCGTTTTATATCAAGTTTTTAAAGAAAAACATTTACCCTTGAAATCCACAAATTCGGAACACTTTTTTCTTACGATGTAAACAAACTTTTTTTTCTCTCCTGGAGTACATATTTTTTACAAAACAATGAATTCACACTCTGAAACCAATAAAACTCATGCTTAGTAATGTTTTATGAATGGTCTGATAACTTTTTTGTGAAAATATCAGTTAAATTCAGGTGTTTCACAATTGTGGGAGGCACAATAACATCCCACAATCATGGAACATGCAGTTTGGAGGTAGTGTTTTGCTGCTCTTAATAAAATTTTCTTCAAATTAAGTTTTTTGTTCAAAAAGTACTACTTTTACTAGTGAAATTGCAAGAGAATGTCCAAATAAAGGTCCTAAAAATAGCATGGTCGACAGAAAAGTTGCATTTTGCATCCTATTGACAAATTACCACAAAAGTGTTCCGAATTTGTGGGTGTTCCGAATATGTGGGATGACTGTACTTTTCTTTCATCTCATCAAACCCGAGTTGTCCACCCAACTCTGTTATTTGAGAAGAATTTGACATCTCTGGGAGACGATCCCCGCAGCGCCAAGAAGTTGGCCAAAGATGAAAATTGCATTGCTCCTCGGAAAAGTTGTTCAGAAGCAGTCCCCCAGCTCCAACCTGGGAGGTCGCTACCACCCACTGGGACATTTGAGTCTTTTGACTACACTAAGAAAAAATATATTTTTTTTTTCAAGAAATACCAACTTCAAATTTTCATTTTATCAAAAATTGACAAATTTGAAAAAAAAACTTTACTTAATTTTTTCACAGTGCAATCAAAGAATAGGAAACCCACCCAATGAGTGCGGAAAACAGAATGAAAAATCAACAAACGCAAGGAGGAAACATTCTTGAGCGCGCCTTTCTTCGAACGGATGTGACTGGGCGAGCTTGTTTGCACTGGACTTGCTTTGTTGATGGGTGTTGGTGGTCTTGGGAATTGGGAGGAGCGTGAGCCGGGCAGTTGATGAGAAATATTTCGATATACGAACAAAATTGAAGTTGGGATAAAGAGAGGCGATTAGATTTCGTTTTTATTTTCTCTCTTGAAAAGTGTTTTGAGAAAAAGAAGAAAGTTGAACGTGATTTGATGAGGTTTTTTGGTTAGTCATCATACGTTTATTTATCAAAATGTTAAAAAATGCTGATTTTTAGTGATAGTACACGGAGGAAAATAAGTTCCAAAAAACGTGAACAAGCGTTCATGAAAATATGAACTACGTACAAAGTGTTCAAATTCCATGGTCATCGTGTCATGGTGTCATGGTGTTTGAACAACGCACCATGAAATTTGAACACTTTGTTCGTGATTTCCAATTTCATGAACGCTTGTTTACGATTTTGGGAACTCATTTTTCTCTATGGTACACGGAGAATCACGATTATAAAGAATTGGATAAGGCCAAATCATGTTCGCTCATGCCTTAAACTTGTCAAAATTCTTAAGAAAATCATAAAATTTTACACAACGAAAGCCACTACTCACCCAACACCACCAGCTTAATCGGCCGCCCGTTGAAGAAGAAGCCCCGGGCGTTCTCCGCCTCGCACTGCCACACCCCGTCGTCCTCCATCATGACATTGGAGATCGTGATACCCCCGTGGGACTCCCGCGCGAACCGCACCGTGTCCGCATCCGACATCCGTGACTTTTTGTTGTCCATCAGATGCACCATCTGGCCGTCCTTGAGCCACACGCTCGAAGTGATGTCGGCGTCCACCTCGCAGGCCAGCGTTGCCGTCTCGTGCTGCTCGGCGTATACGATGACCATGTTGTCCTCCCCGGACGAGTGCTCATCCGACGGACCCCGGATAATGGGCCTCAACGGCAGTGCCACCGGCTCGTCCGCCATGAACTCGTGATTCACGTCCCGCTCGACCTTCCCGAACTGACGCAGGTCGTACTGCTCGACACTGTTGGCCTCCAGCAGATCTCCGCCGTTCAAGAAAATTATTTGCTCGTCAAAGTTTTCACTCGCAAATATGTTATTACTGTGATGCTGCTGCTGCTTGGGCGGGTCTTCCTTGCCGGCAGTGTTGCCAGTTGACGACGATGATTTGCTGCCGGTGCTTCTGTTGCTGACGGAAACGCTATCGTCGAGCAAATTGAAACTGTCGACATTAATGGCCCTGCTGCTGCTGCCATAGCTAGTTTGTGGCCGCTGTTGTTCCTGGGGTGTCATTGTTCGGTGTGCGTCGGCATCTGCTGCCTGCTGGGCAGTTCTCTGGAAGGATAAGAAGAAAATTCGAAATTTAAAATTTAGTTTTTGAACTCCTTAATTTTTTGTATTTTTGTATTTTTGTATTTTTGTATTTTTGTATTTTTGTATTTTTGTATTTTTGTATTTTTGTATTTTTGTATTTTTGTATTTTTGTATTTTTGTATTTTGTATTTTTGTATTTTTGTATTTTTGTATTTTTGTATTTTTTGTATTTTTGTATTTTTGTATTTTTGTATTTTTGTATTTTGTATTTTTGTATTTTTGTATTTTTGTATTTTTGTATTTTTGTTTTGTATTTTTGTATTTTGTATTTTGTATTTTTGTATTTTGTATTTTTGTATTTTTGTATTTTTGTATTTTTGTATTTTTGTATTTTTGTATTTTGTATTTTTGTATTTGTATTTTTGTATTTTTGTATTTTGTATTTTTGTATTTTGTATTTTTGTATTTTTGTATTTTTGTATTTTTGTATTTTTGTATTTTGTATTTTTGTATTTTTGTATTTTGTATTTTGTATTTTTGTATTTTTGTATTTTTGTATTTTTGTATTTTTGTATTTTGTATTTTTGTATTTTTGTATTTTTGTATTTTTGTATTTTGTATTTTTGTATTTTGTATTTTGTATTTTGTATTTTTGTATTTTTGTATTTTGTATTTTTGTATTTTGTATTTTTGTATTTTGTATTTTTGTATTTTTGTATTTTGTATTTTTGTATTTTGTATTTTTGTATTTTGTATTTTTGTATTTTGTATTTTGTATTTTTGTATTTTTGTATTTTTGTATTTTTGTATTTTTGTATTTTGTATTTTTGTATTTTGTTTTTGTATTTTTGTATTTTGTATTTTTGTATTTTTGTATTTTTGTATTTTTGTATTTTGTATTTTTGTATTTTGTATTTTTGTATTTTGTATTTTTGTATTTTTGTATTTTGTATTTTTGTATTTTTGTATTTTGTATTTTTGTATTTTGTATTTTTGTATTTTTGTATTTTGTATTTTGTATTTTGTATTTTTGTATTTTTGTATTTTTGTATTTTGTATTTTTGTATTTTTGTATTTTTGTATTTTTGTATTTTTGTATTTTTGTATTTTTTGTATTTTTGTATTTTTGTATTTTTGTATTTTTGTATTTTTGTATTTTTGTATTTTTGTATTTTTGTTTTTGTATTTTGTATTTTTGTATTTTTGTATTTTTGTATTTTGTATTTTGTATTTTTGTATTTTTGTATTTTTGTATTTTTGTATTTTTGTATTTTTGTATTTTTGTATTTTTGTATTTTTGTATTTTTGTATTTTTGTATTTTTGTATTTTTGTATTTTTGTATTTTTGTATTTTTGTATTTTTGTATTTTTGTATTTTCCACGATTTCCACGATTTTTGATTTTTTTGTGATTTTCCAGAGAACCAACTCACCTCTGGTTTTGTCAGTTCCGTCGTCGCAGCCTCGGCGACCTTCACCGCTTGCGTCGCCGTAACTGCTCCCATGGTTGATGTATTAGTCTCCGTCGCGGTCGTAGCTTCCCGTTGGTCTTGGCCCACTTCCGGCACAACATCTGTGGCCTCCTCATCCCCTTGTCGACTCTTGTCGGATGATGAATGTTGTGCATTAGCCAGCGTCGCGTTTCTTACAAAATTATGCTCACTATTATTACTCCTAATCGCATTTTTCACAGCCATCTTCTTCCCGTCGCCCTCCGTTTCCGGCTTGTCGTCGGAGTTGTCGGAGTCTTGTTGTTGTTCGTGTTCGTCACTTGTTCTATAATTAACGCTACTACTTTGGTGGTGTTGGTTGTTTTGGTAAGAGGAAGAAGAAGAAGGTTGCTTTACAATAGATTCCGTCGGTGGCTTTGGCGTTGACGAAGGAGAAGTAGAAGAAGAAGCCGGCGTTAAGTCGGAACTCCGCGCCGATCGTCGCAGGGCGGACGACCTCCGATGGCGCCGGTGGTTCCTCGAGGGGTAGTACTTTTGGACAATTTGATTAACTAATAGTCGGTGTTGAACCGCGTTGGCCGCTTCGTGGTTTCGCTCGTACAGTTTGGCACCACTGACCGGGATCCGGTTGACGACCTCCTCCAGATCGTCCAGATCATCTTCCAGATCTTCCCGATCTTCCTCCTCATCCTCGTCTTCGAGACTATTTAAAATATTATCTAGATTCGCTGTATAAGACACTAAATTTATCTTACGATTATTGTTTATCCTAGCGCTACCTCTACTTGGGGCGAATAGGGACAACGAGGGGGACGACGATGGGGACGAAGTGGTGGTGGTGGTGACGGTTTCATGGTATGTCGAGCCGCTCCTTCCGGGAGGGCGTCGGATGCCGAGCATCTCCAGCTCAGCGTCATCTAGCAGCCGGAGGCTCTGGTCCAGGGCGGCCGCCTCGTGGTTTGGCGAGGAAGCGGCCGCCGATGACGTCGAGACGACGTCGTAACCGGCGAAGAAACCTGGAAGGAATTAGAAAGAATAAAAGAAAAAATTAGTTGAAAATTCAAGCTGACCTGCCCCAAGTAATATCCCAATTATAGTAATTCCACATGTCATTTCATCGATTCACAGCGATTACGTTAACAATCGCTCTTTAACCTAGTTCAATCCATCCAATCCCCTCTTCAAAAGAATTCTTTGTTCAAACCACGCAGTTCCTTGTTTCTAACGAATTCACCTCCAACCTTCACGATAAAACCGCTTCCGCCATCAAATATGAATTTCCCTGCCAGTTCCAATTACGGAACCCGACCGACCAACCGATTCGGATCCCCTCCTCGGTCGACCAATCTCGGCCACCAGTAAGCAAGGCAGCAGGCAGCAAATACGGTTTAATCAATTATTCAGCTCGGCTATGATCACTGCAATCTCGACCGTCGAATCGACGCTCTGTTCGGAAAAAATACCTGCTGGTTGAGGTATCTGCATTGGGGTTTCCAGTAAAAATGGGATTGTGCTCATCGATTTGGGTGAAATGAAATTGCTGCAAGGCTTTAAACCTTGGGTATGTAGGTAAGATTGGGTCAATTTGTAAGAATTTGTGACGGTCATTTTTTAATTTTCGGACAAAACATTCAAAATATGTTAAAAGTTCGAAAGCTCGAAGATAGAAAAGATCGGAAAATTTCAAGAATGTTTCATGTTTTAACATTGAAAATCGGACCATTAGTTGCTGAGATATCGACATTAGAACATGGTGGGTTGTTTAGGTGAGACTTAGAAAACTTCAATTTTCCTTTTTTTTTCTTTAAGCCGCTGTATCTCAGCAACCAGAGGTGCAATCTTCAATGTCTCTTGGACAATTTCATAGCAAATTTTCTGAACTTAAAAAAATATTTTCAGAAATGGTCACTCATGGTCACTATTTTTAAAAATCGAAAAACTGCTAATATTTTGCTAAAATCAAACTTTCGGTGGCTATATCTTGAAATCGGAGCCCTTTATCAAACAATTTTTAAAGTAGTTTTTGATTGCAAATTCAATTGTGCATTAAAAAATTAGGTCAAAATTTGTTTTTGCATGAAATTTCTAACTCGGCGGCAGATTTTTTGACCATACTTCTCTATGGCTCAAAATTTGCGGGTTTTGGTCCCCTAAAACATATCAAAAATCTCGAAAATCAAAAAAATACGTATTTTGGGAAATTGAGCTTTTGTAAAAAAAAAGTTAATCAAAAAATAAGATTTTTTTTTTTCGTGCACCTATTTCTTTCCCAACAGTCCTCAACAATACCTACAACTTTGCCGAAGACACCAAATTGATCAGAAAATTCACTCAAAAGTTACAGCTGTTTGAATATTTACGTACCATTTTAGTATGGACAGCTGCCGAAATTGTATGGAGACTTGTATGGGTGAACCAATGACACAAAAAAGCTTCTTTGGACATAGGGAAGGCCCCCACAAAGTTAAGCCAAAAAAAAATACAAATAAAATCCATTTCCTGTTTTGTCAGAGAATCGTTCAATTAACATTTAATATTAGAAATTTTTAAGACGTCAGCAAACACAAATGCTTAATTGGATTTGTTATTAATTTAAAGAAAGGTTTACGATTACTTCTGTTGATATGTGAACTCTCAGTTTAAAAAATATATATTTTACGTGTTTAGACATTTCAAATAATTTTTAATGGAGCTTGGTTCTGTAAAACAAATAAGATTAATAAAATATGTTTATATGCAGAGTGGAAACTTTGGTGAACTTATGAAATTTTGATGAATTTTTGAACAACAGTTTTTTGAACGATTTTTTTTAATGATATTTTTAATATGCATTATTCTCACACAAAAAAGTTAATCGAAATGTTGTCTGTATTATTGCGATTTGAGTAAAATTACATGCAAAAGAAGTGTGTTTTTCAATTGCTTGCAACGTTTTTTTGGTTGATTGACACACACACACAATAAGAAAATCATGGTAATTCTACATCTAGGAGTGTGGACAAATTTTGACTCAGAAAGTAAGAAATATTGTCTCAGAAAATGTATAATTTTCATATTTACATTTTTATATGATGTTTATAAACAAAAATTTAACATAGAAAAAGAGGTAATATTCATGTATTGCACCATCAAAAAATAAGTTTATTTTAAACTGTGTAAGAATTTGACAAGTTTTTGATTAAGAATCGATAAGTTTACGTGTATAAGCAAAGGATAACAAAATTGGGAGAAATGATTAAGCATGAAAATATCAGGAATTCATAATAAATGAACCCTTTTCAACCTAACCTTAACGCATTGATTTAAAAATTTACTGAAAATCAATTTTCAGCCAATTCTCAAAATCCAAAAAGCATTGGATATTTTCTTTTTAAAAACAGATGGTTTGTTTATTTGACTTGGTTTAACAATGTTTCGAAATATGTCATTTTTCAGGTATCTCGAAGGCTTTTTTATAATGCTATATCAAAAATGAGAAATACATCCAAAATATAGAACTAGTTACTGGCAAAATATGACAATCAGAATGTAGGATATAGAACAGGCTGAATAAGGGGAGAATGGAGGAAGATGACCATTTGGGGCAAAGGAAACAAAAACAAACACGATAAATGCAAATAGCAATTAGCAAATAGCAAAGGATTTTTTTCAATGGGACATCAGAGTGTGAATTGGAAAATTTTATCACGGAAGTATTATATCTTGTATCATTAACCATTAAAAATATAAAAATAAACCACTTTTTTCTGCGCCATTCCATTGTTTCAGTCTGAATTTAGGTAATATCACCATCATGAAACAGTTCGTAAAAGACGCACGGAAAGGGGATCGATCGCCAAACCAGCAACCGAATTTTGCTGGGTTGGTTTTGCTGATATCAGCGAAATTTTTCTCTAAACCAGCGAAATTTTTCGCTGAAAAAGGTGGCTGCGCGAAATCAAATCCAGCAACTTGGTTTCGCTGGTTTGTTATTTCCGAAACGGTTTCTTTTCCAGCGAAAGTTTTCGCTGGTTTGATACACATCCTTCCGACAGTCGTCATAAATGTTTGTTATTGTTCACGTTTGGAAGCGATTTGTGGCAATCGAATTGCTTTAGGGATTTTTTCAAAACAAAAAAGCATGAAAAAGTTCTGCATCAAGTGTTCAAAATTAAAATACATACTCAACAGGTGATGGTTCTTTTCAATGAAAAGAAGCACGTTTCCATAAAGTTCTCGCAGCAGAAAAATACGGTGCAGTGAAGCTGGAGATGTATTTGTACTGCTGCATAGATGAGTGCACAAATTGTCGCAGGTGGCAGCAAGAATCGTAGGCGAGGAACTTGACCATGGCCGCGGAACAGTTTGTGCTGTGGCAAGTAAGTACAACCTGGCTGGACTTTCTTTTAATTCTGCTTCCGTTACTGCGAAATCTTTTCTGACGATTGTTCCAGTTAATCTCTGGTTCTCAAATCCTCTGGTTTATTTTGGCATAGGCTTCTGCCGCCAAAACAAAAAAAACAAACGTCGGTGATAAAAAACGCTGATCCAGAGCAAAAAAACACTGGTCCAGTGGAAACATTCGCTGAACCAGCGGATTTTTCGCCGAAACCAGTAGAATAATCTCCTGGTTGATTTTGGTACGAGCTGCTGCCGCCGGAACAAAAAACCCGGACGTCAGCGATAGAAAACGCTGATCCAGCGTAAAAGAATACTGGTCCAGTGAAGAAATCCGCTGGACCAGCGAATTGTTTCCCAAAACCAGTACAATAATCTCCTGGTTGATTTTGGTGCCCTGCCGCTTTTTCCAAACCAGCGAGAAAATTTTCTGATTCTAGCAAAACTGATCCCCCAAACAGCGACATTTTTCACCAAACCAGTGTTTTTTTTTCACTGATTTGGTAGAATTTCATCGGTTTCCAAACCAGCGAAAAAAATTAGCGATTCTAGGTAATTTTTGTGCAGGCTGAGAAATTAGCGACATTTTTCGCTTGTTTTAGCGAACTTTATCGCGATTTGGCGATGGATCCCCTTTCCGTGCGTATTTTCAAAACGCCCATATATTTGCCTCACCTTCATCGAGGAGCTAGGCACATTAGTGGATAAAACAAATAATGCTTAAAATTAGAAGGATCAGAAATAAATAAATAAAATTATTGAATTTCAAAAAATACTTAAACAAAATTCAGTTGAAATAATATCATCTAATTTAGAAAAAAGCTTCTAAAAGACCTCCTAGTGCACTATATTGCACGGTACCACCCCCCTTCAGACCAGGTCGCGCCAGAGCCCAAGTGCCGTGATATTTAGCTTTAAACTTTTATGCAATGTGTTACGCCACCATCTTCCGGTGCATATTAGCAGCAACCCTTTTGCCAACTCTTCCTGTGCCAGTTCCATCCAACCAACTTTACCAACGGTGTGAAGCAGTGGCATCCGGAGGTGGCCACCCCCCACTAACCCTCCCATCCTGTAATAGCATCACCAGACAAAAGCAAGAATGGTAATTGTATGCTCAGGCATGCGATGCCACCCCCCACCCTGAACCGAGGGGGTGTTGGAAGGTTTGCTTCCTGGTTTTTCCACCCAAAGGCAATGGATTTTTTTTTTGCTTTGTTGCCATTTGCTTTTTGCCTTTTTGCATTTCACCACCCACACACCACCCTGAAAGCTTCCCGTTATGTCGATGATGATAACGGCGGTGATGATGATCCTAATGATGGTTGGGAGGGGGTGAAAGTAAACTTAACACCCACTCCCACCACCCTCCTCTCCTCCGAAGCTCGACCAGTGAAAGCGGTTTTATTTGGTTGAGTACGACCGGCACGAGCTCTCCAAACCTTCAACGGTATCGTATTCCCATAACAATGTTTAACTTTGAATTCGATATGAGCAATTTGGGCCGGGGTAATAAAGTGTACTGTCTGATGGGTGGATTACTCGGAGGGGAGTTGTGGAGCAATTGGGCAGTGGGGAAGCAAGTGCAAACTCGACAGCCCCACTCGACCTCACAACAGATAGCAACGAAGAGGATGAATCTTTAAGTACCTGGCTGGGCGGGAGTTTGATTATTTTTTCATGAGCTTAGATATCGACACACCTCGTTCCCGCAAAACAGGTGCGAAAGAAATGGGCTACCAATTGTGGAAGTCAGAGTGATATCATGAAATGAAAGAAATTTACGAGAGTCGTTAAAATGTTTGAGGTTGAATCAGATCGCAAAAGTTTGAGAATATTTTTCAAAATCTATTTATTTTAACAAGTTTTAAAACATTGCAACCATAAATAATGCGATGTTTGAAGTAGCCTTAGGAAACTACTTTTAATCAAAAGGGCAAAGAAAATAGACAATTGCTATAAGATCAAAAGTTTACATAAATATTTTATTTTTATTTTTTTCTGATTCTAGCAATGCACGAGTCACAACAATAGTCAAAAGGGTCATTCTTATGCAAAATTAGCTGAACTTTTCGAAAAAAAAATACTTTCAGAAGCACACGATTCAGTTTTAAGGGTTAAACATTCGAAAAAGTGGCCAAAAATGAGAAAATTCATCAATTTTTCAAAAAACCATTTTTTAAAATTCTGATAACTCGTGAAGAATACATACAAACTCCTTATGTTTATAAATATTTTTTTGTTTTGTCTGCTCTACAACTTTATTGAACATTTTTACACTCTAAAAAAACCTGCAATGTTTCAAAAACCACGTAATTTTAAAAGTTTTTTTTTGTTCTAAATGAAAAAAATACCGTTCTGGGTTATTTCATATTCGAAAAGTACATTGAATTTCTCATAAAATGACATGTTTCACGATTTATAACATTTGAGCAACGGGAAATGGCAGCGATTTTTACAGAATTTTGAGTACCTACGCCATCAAATCGGACGTCCAATTTTAAACAAAAGCCCTTTGACACAAAATTTCTATCTCTTCACGGTTTCTGATTAGGGCCCCTTAGGACAAATTTTCACGCAAATCAGAGAGGAGTTGGGGTAACTTTTTTTCCGATTCCTTATTTTTTGAACTTTATTTTGAATTATGAAAAATTTTACATGTGATTATGATTATTTACACGGTGGGTAAGAAGGGGATTTTTATGCAACTTTCATGCACCTCGGAATTCGGGGGACTATTCTGAGTCAGAAAAATCGATTCCCAAAATATTCTGTTGGTGAAAACTGATTTTATCTAGATTTGAAGTTAAAAACCCTAATATATCACCTAAAACTTAAAAAAATACGTCTAAAATCTCGGCCTAACTCTGAACATTTTCTTCAAGATATCAATTCTTAGTTCCCAAAATATATTCCTGACATAGTACACCTTAAATCGATCCATTACTTAAGTCCCAGCGTCATTAGGAGGTGTAAAATAGTGTTATTAAAAAAAATCAATTTGCTTTGGTAGATAAACTGTCAGGTCTGAATTCAAAAACTAATGTTGTAGCATTGTTGAACACAAAATAAAGAACAATTTTGCAGAAAAAAGAATGACATTTTATCCATTTTCAGTAAAGTTATGTCTATTTTAGTGGGGAAATTTCTGCCAATTTTCAAAATTCTTCGATATTTATCTCATTTCTGTTATAAACAGCTACTACGATCATACTCAGCAGGATGTAACAAAAATTACATTTTGGCGGTCATTAAGGGGCTGGTTACGATGGGCATACTGAGTTCAAATCCCAAATATGAGCTTGATTGAACTTAACAGGAGCTGGCGCTTTGCATTTGAATTTATAATGTGATTTTACCCGAAAAAAAACATTTTTTCAAAAATTTAACTTTTTGAGGCAATTTGGCCACTGAAGCGTTTATTTTCATCATCATTGGCGTGTAGCACAGATCCTTGCGCATGGTTTGGTATATATAACATTGAATTGAAGCACTATGGAGCTCCGTACAGGCCTTCAAATTTAAAAAAAAAAAGTTCTCAGCAGAAAAGATAGGCGTCGCGCCATGCAATTTTGCCCAAAACTTCAATTATCACACATACATGACGAAATCCAGTCTGCAACCCGCTAAGATCACCATCTCTAGCGAATGCGATGCATAATAATCCCCTTCTTACTCGCCGTGTATTTAAACATTGAATAACAATTATTTTTGAAATTCAAATCAATTAGAATTTTAACAAAGTTTTAGGACTACAGAAATGCAATCAGAACACTAATGATTAAACTTTGTTTCGTAAATTAACTGTTATATTTATATTTTATTTCTTTTTTTTTGCAATAGCTAACTGTAATAATTTATAAAGCACAAGCTTTTCCCGGCAAACTTCGTCCTGCCCTTTTTTGGTTTTTTGACGTTTTTAGCTTGTTGTCTTATTTAGCCTCCTATGATCAAAATTTGATTTTACGCAACTTTTCCCATACAATCTGCTAATGTTCCGGAATCGGTCCCAGAGTGGCCAAAGTGGCAATTTTTTAGCATATAAACCTTCCTTGTGTTTACACTATCCTAACGCAACAAAGAGCGTCTCGATCCTACATTCCGTGTTGAATTGATTCGCGTTCGAACAAAACCGTCGAAATTTTTTATATATATAGATTATATGATACATCTTGTTTCATTTTTTATAAAGATTTCAAATTTGATGTGTTTGCCTCCTTTCTTATTATGAATTCGATCAGAGTAGAAGGACAAAAAATTTAAATAAAATAAGCACACCTAGTTCAAACATTTTCATGATTGAAATATTAAATTGTTAATTTTCACCATGTTCTTTTTTACACAATATAAAAGTTTTACCTCAACATTTCAAAATATCCCAAAATTTGGTTAGAAATTTTCGTCGACCTAAAATGTTTGACAAGTATTTATTTCAATTTGGCCATTAGGGGTGATTCTACTAAATTAATATGTTCCAAAACAAAAATAAATATTTCAAAAAAATCATAAGATTTTATTTTGCAGAATCTAGATATATTCAAATACGATTTGAATATTTTTAAGACACAGACAATTTGATCCAGACACATCAAATGTCATTTTAATGATTCATACGACCTTTTGAAATATTAGGCAAGGCTACAAACATAAAGTTCGTCACTCTAAAATCAGCCAAAATTTACGATTTCGAAAATCGACTTTTCTTTGTATTTTTTTAATTTGAATGAAACTTTGTCCAAGCATTCCCTATTCCCTATGTAATTTTGCATAATTAATTTCTCCACACTGCATACAATTTCGGAAGCTAGTTATACTTAATGGGTATGTAAATTTTTGAAATTCTGTTTCTTGAGCAGAGATATTTTCTGATCTATTTGGTATCTTCGACAGGACTCAACAAAAAAATAGGTACACGAAAAGAAATCCAATTTTTTATTTAACTTTTTATCACTAAAAGTAGAATTTCTCCATTACGTATTTTATAAATTTTAGATTCTTTTCGATTTATTTTAGGGGTCTAAAAAGATATGATATCATTATTTTTGCAGCAAAATCGAATTTTTAATCGAAAAGTACTTTATTTTTTAACAAGCATCATCCACAAACACGTACGCTCTTAGGGGGAGGGGAAGGGAGTTTTAAAAAGTAGACAAAAGGGGAGGTCAGTCCACAAAGTGCCTCCGACCAGTACAGTTGTGTTTACCGGATCAGCTAAAATATATAAGCAGCGTAAAAGTGGACTGCGTTGCCCATCAAAGTGCGAACGTTAGCAAAATTAAACCAAACGAGTGAACAGACTAAGTGCATAGTGAAACCGTAAACCGCGAAATGGCCCCTGACGGGGGCACATCACCATGGGGCCCCCCAACGAGGGGCAAAATATTAATTATCGAAAGGAATGACCAGATCGACCAACAAAAGATGAATATGAATGATATCTCGCCATTTATCATTGGTAAGCATCTAAAAGACCATGCTGGAGAGCTGAAAAGCATGAAACTCCAAAGGGATGGTACTTATCATGTGGAATGTAAGACGGATAAGCAGGCAACTAGCCTGCTGAACCTGAGGCATCTACAAGATGGGCTAAACGTCATCATTACTGAACACCCGACAAAAAATAAATCGAGAAACATCTTTTCATCCTACGAGCTCAAAGGCTTGTCTGATGAAGGGATTTTGGATGAACTTAAGAAAACCCACAAGAACATCGAAAAAGTGAAAAGATTCACCAAAAAAGTGGAGGGCAGAGAGGTTCCAACAAGCTCGTTCTTGGTGACCTACAACTCCCCCAATCCACTAAGTGAAATTAAAGTCGCGTTCAATCTGATTAAAACTCGCGCATATTACCCAAGTCCATTCCGCTGCTTCAACTGTCTGGCCTTCGGCCATGCAACTGTGAACTGTAAAAAAAAGCAAAGTTTGCGCAAAGTGTAGCGAAGAACATCACGAAGGCCCATGTACCGGAGAACTGAAGTGTGCGGCGTGCAATAACCCTCACCACACCTTTGATAAAAAATGCCCAATAAAAATTCAGGAGAACAAAGTGGTTAAGGTAAAAATCGATAATGGTATTTCATTTAAGGAAGCCAAAGCAATAGTTGAAAAAGAAAACGCGACAAATTATGCAAAGGTACTGAAAAAAAATCTCCAACAACCAAGTCAGGACACGGACAAAGAAATCAAAGAGCTGAAGGAAAATATTAAAATCCTCAAAGCATTGAATGAAGAGCTGCAACAAAAGTTAAATCAGCTTAAGGAAGAAACAGACAAACTTAAGGAAGACGCGAAGATAAAGGAATTGGAATACCAAAAATTAAATCTAGAAAACAGTCAGTTGACCCAAAAAAACTTGAGCCTTCAATTAGAAATGGAAGAAATGAATATCGAAATGGTTAATTCTAATAACCAAATCATACTATCACCACCAAGAAAACAAAAAAAAGATAAAAAAACCAAAAGGTTGGTTTTATCAGACCAAGAGGATGACGAATCAATTTAAAATAACATAACAATATGACAACACAACATACAAATAATATCACAGCAGATAAAATCATATCATGGAATATACAAGGAATAAATACAAGTCGACAGGATCTGGCAATACTAATCAAAGAGGAAGAACCAGCAATAATATGCCTCCAAGAAACGATGTGTAAAACGGAAGAACAAAGTAAAATTAGTGGTTACAATACGATCCACAAAAAAAGAAATTATGGAACCAGAGCAGCAGGAGGTGTGATTGTAGGTATAAATAAAAACTTACATTTTCAGCAAATAGATATCACAACATCGGATGATATAGAAGCTATAGCAATTCATGTCAAATCTCCAATTAATATAAACATCATTAACACTTATATACCACCGGACAAAAAATCGAAAAAGCACACATACAAGATCTACTAGTACAAGTACCTGAACCCTATATTTTAATGGGCGACTTCAATGCCCATAACCAAATATGGGGATCCGACAAAACGAGCCAAAGAGGCAAAATTATCGAAGAAATAATGGAAGAAAACAATCTAACCATAATAAATGACGAGGAAATAACCTATATTAGTAACTCATCGGGATGCAAATCTATACTAGACCTAGTACTGTGCTCCCAAAACTTAACTGGAGATCTCGTGATCAATGTTAAAGAAGATAATCACGGAAGCGACCACTTCCCAGTGATAGCATCGATTAACATTAATCAATTCCAAGAACCTGCAAAAGTAAGCAGATGGATAATGGAGGAAGCAAATTGGGAAACCTACCAAAACACAATAAATTTTGATGAAATCGATGACCCGCAAGAACAAATCAGAGAAATAACAAATAAAATAATAAAAGCAGCTGAAAGCAGTATACCGAAGACAAAAAATACGAAAAATAACAACAACAGAAAAAAAGTACCGTGGTGGAATGAAGAGGTAGCCAAAGCCATCAAAATGAGAAGAAAAGCTCTGAGAGCGCTCAAAAAAGCAAAAAACGATGAAATTGGATCCTCACTTCGAATGGATTTTCAAAACAAAAAAAAACGAAGCCAGGAAAATAATGGGTGAGGCCCAACAAAAATCCTGGAAAAAGTTTGTGGAAAGCTTCAATGTAAACACATCAATAAAAGATATGTGGTCCAATTATAGAAAAATACAAGGAAAAAGTAATAATTCACACATTAAACAAATAAAGTATGAAGGAGATATCAAGAAACAAAACACGGAAATAGCCAATGCACTTGCAAACACATTTGAAAAATCTCGAGTGATCGAAACTACAGCATACCCTTCCAGAACTACAAAAAAACCAAAGAAACGAAACCAATAAATATCCCACACGATGACTCAGCATATAATCAGAATTACTCAATAGTAGAACTTGAAGATGCACTGGAAAGCACAAAAGGATCATCACCAGGCCCAGATGAAATACACTACGATATGATCAAGTATTTACCACAAGACTGTAAACAACTACTACTCAAAGCATACAATAAACTGTGGAACCTGTCAGAGTATCCTGAACTATGGAGGGAAGCCACCGTAGTACCAATCTATAAAGGAAAAGGGGACCAAAATAACGCCTGCAATTACAGACCCATCTATCTTAACAGCTGCCTGGGCAAAATATTTGAAAGAATGGTAAATAACAGACTAATCCACATCCTTGAGAACAGAAATTTGCTATACCAACACCAATATGCTTTCCGCAAAGGAAAATCAACAACAAACTACATGGCACAACTTGAAAATCATGTCAGATGCGGAATGAGCAAAAAATTATGTACCCAAGCAGTGTTCCTTGACATCAAAAAAGCATATGATACCACGTGGAGAAACTTAGTTCTTGACAAACTAATTAAATGGAAAATTGGAGGTAAAATGACAAAATACATTCAGGAAATTCTCAGAAAAAAAACTTTCAGAGTAAGAGCAAATGGAGAAAAGTCTGAAACAAAAACAATGGAAACAGGACTATGCCAGGGATCAGTACTCAGTGTGACACTATTCTTAATAGCAATAAACACAATCGTGGAAGCAATGGACGACTCAGTACAAACACTTATTTACGCAGATGATGTAACGATCGTTGCCACAGGAGCAAACAGCAGAGAAACAGCCAAAATAATCCAAAAAGCACTGCAAAAAATAGAAAAATGGGAACAGGAAACAGGCTTTCAAATATCAGCAGAAAAAAGCGCCTCAATTATATTCAAAAGCCCCCGAACTAAAAAAACAGACACAAATCACAAGATAAAATTAAACAACCAAGAAATACCACAGGTAAAGCACCACAAATGCCTAGGTGTCATACTAGATCAAACACTAAGCTACAATAAACATATCGAAACAACAGTAGCTGCCTGCAAACAAAGATTAAACTACCTCAAATGTGTAGCGAATCAAGTATGGGGAGGAGACAGAGCAACCCTCCTCAAAATTTTCCAAGCAACAGTTATGGAAAAAATTCTTTACGCTGCCCCATTACTATCAGCGGCCAGCGAAAAACATATTGAGAAACTTCAAAAAGTTCAAAACATAGGGATGAGAATCATATCGGGTGCCTTCCACACAAGCCCAATACAAAGCATGCTCGCAGAACTCGGGTTAATAAATATTAAAAAAATGCTGAATCAAAGGACAGTAATATTTCACAAAAAAACAGAAAACCCAAATGAAAAAAACATGGAAAGTGAACATAGTCCAGAAAGCACCGAAACCGATAGCTCCGGGGAACTATGGAATGAGCAACAAGCCCAGAAACCAAACACAATAAAACACAGAGTTGAAAATATTATGGAAAAACTAAAACTACAGCTGCCTCCGTCTACAATTTTTCAAACACCAAAATGCCCTCCGTGGGAGAAAAAAAAAATTAGATCGGACAATACACTAATTAACAAAAATAAACAAGGTGTAACAAATGAAGAACTACTAGCAACCTTCTACGAGAGAAAGAATAAGAAATACAAATTCAGTGATATAATCTACACGGACGGCTCAAAGATGAATAACAGAACCGGCTATAGTGTTTGTCATAACCAGTCAGTCATAAAAAAAAGAATGAATGGAGCTTGCTCAATTTTTCACGCAGAGTACTTAGCAGTAATCACTGCCTTGACAATTATCAAAAACCAAAATTCAATCAAAGAATACGTTATCTGCTCTGACTCACTGAGCGTAATCTTAAACATCCAAAAAAATCGAATAAACAACAAACTCAAAGATAAAGTCCAACTACTAAACAAAGAAATAGAAGCCAAAGGGAGCTCAGTCATTTTTATGTGGATCCCAAGCCACATTGGAATCCCTGGCAATGAAAAAGCAGACCGAGAAGCAAAAAACGCACTTCAGCTAAATATTAGTGAACCTGAATTACTTTTCGAAGAAATTAAAAAAATAGTGAAAAACGCTATATGGAACCAAGCACAAAACGAATGGCACAATACAACAAACAACAAACTCAGAGAAATTAAAAATACCATAAAACCCTACTCCAAAATCATATATCAAAATAGAAAAAACGAAGTAACCCTAACCAGATTAAGAATTGGACACACTAAATTAACACACAAATACCTGCTAGAAAAGAAGAAGCCCCCAAATGCCCCAGGTGCTACCAACCAGTCACAATTAAACACATAATTGCTGACTGCATCGGTTACGAACCAGAGCGAAAAAAAAATAATATACCACCAAATGTCCGAGAAGCATTGGCCGATGATGATGAAGCAGCAAAAAATATTCTGCAATTTTTCAACGAAGCCAACCTAAGTGCACTCATTTAACGAACTCCCAGCCAGTCTGGTGAGAGACGGCCGCAGCCGTCAACAAATCAAGGATCAACAATGATGAATAACACGATGTGTGGACCCGATAGCAGCAGGAAGAAAAAGAAAATTAAAAAGTGCTAATATTAAGCGATGAAATGAAGACCTTTTCAAGAGATGAATGCACACAAGTGTAAAATCTCTCTAATTCAATAAAAAAAAAAAAAAAAAAAGGGGAGGTACATATCTTTAATGATAAAAAAATACCACAAAAGGTATCAAAACTATTAAAGTATATACAGCAATTCAAAACGAAAAAAGGAGACCCGAAAAAAGTATAAAACGTAAAATTTCCCAAGAAACCCGATTAAAATATTTTCAGACATGTTTCATACGAAATTTAGGCCGATTTTTGCGGGACATATTTTATGGATGACGCCATAAAATGTCACGTTTTTATGTTATTGCTATCTGTTATGAACAAATTTTCGTTTTTTTAAGTTTTTTAAGATTAAAAAAAAACTTGAAAATTTCCCCTTGAAACTTTGAAAATTGAACAATTTGTTCATGAAATACACAAAGCCTTACAAAGAATTCAAATCGATGAAAATTAATTTCTCTGTATGACACCTAATATGCCTGTAATTTTCAACTGACGATACCTCGTAAACTTTTGGTCCGATAAGTCCATGACTTAAATTCAATGGCATATTCATCACACAACGATCAACAAAAAATAACAAAAATGACTGCGCAAGATCAACTCGAGGGGAAGCATGAAGTTTGAGGTCCCCAGAAACACGTGCACCTTTAATTTTTGAAAAATATTTCGATTTGTTTCTGGGGACCCCATACTTCATGCTTCCATGAAATCATGAAATTTTGTTGGGCGTGGTCGGTTATTACTGTTTTTTTTCTGTAATAAACATGAACATTTCCATAATTTTATTACAAGAGAATATCAAAATTTTCATATACTTTAGTTGCCACTATGTGTCAAACTCTGTCTTTACACCCCCAACACCGGAAGCACTGGAAATTGCTCTATACAAGTGTACAGGTTTTGCACCAGAGTGAAATAGCTACAGTGCAGCAAGTCCAGCCTGATGATGGTGGTTTATGCTTCCGTGCACTACCATCATGTTCTTTCAGCTAGCTGGGCTACACTGTTTGCAGGATTATGTAAAAACAGCCAGCCAACTTTAGCGTCAAAAAGGGGAGAAGGAGGACGTGTAACTCGCGCGCGCTGAAAAGGTTCGAACTGGCGCGCGGGCGAGCCGGGTATTCCAGCAGTGCCAGTCATCGAAGTGAAGTTTCCACTTGCTGACTCACGGACTCCGGATATGAGGGTGCCTGGATTGGGTGCCGGTTGTGGGAAAGGGTTATATGCTTTTTTTATCAAAAAATTCAGTTAAAAATACCATTTGCCGATGATGTGCCATCCTAGCTGGGATGTTATGGAAAAGACATTTTTCTTTAATGTTACAAATAACATCAATTTGTTTATCAGATCAAATTTGTAAACTATTACCCTACCCCACTCTTCCGGGTTAGAAAGGATATGTCCAACCCTCCCCCCTTCCCAAACCTACTCCGATTGCATCGGATTGGTTACGAAACTGCACTCCACCGCCACTTGCAGTCAACCGTGCCATCAGGACACACACCACCAGCAGCAGCAGCAGAAGCAGTGTGGTTTTCCACCCACCCACCACCCACTCTGCAACTTGCCACGTGAGTATCGATAGTGATTATGTGCTTGTTTATGGCTCTCGACTGTTGGCTGCTGGTGGTCGATGCTGCTGCCGCCACCACGCCGTGCAATAAATCTGTAACATGAGTTCTGATTTGCAGATAAGCGTAAACCCGAACCCCTTAAACCCGGGGAATGATGGTGCACTTGCTGCTGCTGCTGCTGCTGCTGGAGCGGATAATGATGGTATGACCACAGAGTGATAGAGATATGGAGGGAGAATAGTTATGGGATCGTCATACAAAATGAAGCTACTATCGTGCAATTACTCTGTACGTAATAAAGTGATTCTGTGTCGAATCGGTGTTCGTGTTTTTATACGTGAAGTTCATCAAAAAGTGGTTACATGAAAAAACACCACAACAAAACTCTTTTACTAAAAAACACAGTTGGCTAAACTCCAAGGTCCATGTTTCAGTATCTCGTGACGATGGGACGTTACACCACGTTCAGTTTTTAAAATTAGAAAAAAGAGGCATTCATAAATTTTCAGTCTGAAATGGTATTGATTACAAATTTGGTGTCAAAAGGGCCCAATTTTATGGCGTATTAAAAATGCAGAAAAAAACGATTTTTTTAAACTTTTTCCATTTTTTGATCTTTAACTACACTATAATCCTGCTTTCGGAAACACGACCTTTAAACGCAATTGTTTTTCGCCAAAAAAAATCTGATGGATAAGACTATCTTCAGTTTTCTTCGAAATTATTTATCGAAATCCAATCTGAAACATTACCAAAAACATGATTTTTTTTTCATCCGAAAAATCATCGAAAATTGTTTATTTTGTTTTATTCAGAAAGATAAATAAATGTATAATTAAATAGATAACTCAAAATAAACAAAAATAAGCACAATAAAGTAAACCAATGCATTGCAATTGTCAACAAATTATGAAAATGTCAAAAGCGTTTTTTTTTTATTGTGGCTTCAAAAGCAGTTTAATCAATTCCATTATGTTGACTGACAACTTGAACTAATGTTAGATAAAATAGAAACTAATTTAATCTTTGAAGATATTAATTCTTAAAATTACATAGAGTTTACTTGCTGAATTAAGGAAAGTTATTGCGCAATTCTCACTAACTTGGACTTCGCACTAAACGATTGCTATCGATCGCACTATTGCAACATGTCAAACTGGCTTAGGAAATTTTAATTTTCTCGAAAAATGATCTAAGCGAGCCGGTGTCAATCGCAATTTCAAAGTGCGAATGTCTAGTTTGGTGGAAGCTGCGACTGGAAATGTAAATAAACAACTGCTGGTTGCCTAGTTTTTCGAATTCTTGTTGTCAAAAGTGCGAGAGAAAAGTCCGGGCCAAATCCAAGTTACAGTGCAAGGATCAATATTGCAGAAATAAATATACTCACACCGATAGAATATGGGTTCGTTCAAATATAAAAAATTGAATTTTCCTGCACGCTACAAATTCCCAATAAAAAATTGGCTTTAAATACACAAAGTGAATCGTTAAACTCGTTATACGTTAAAATGTCAAATGATTATTATGAAAGCTTTTTTCTTTTTTGGTTCTTATTCACTGTTTACGTCAATTTGAATAGCTTTAATTGTGTTTGCATTTGAAATATATTTGGGGAAAAGTTCATACTTTGAATTTACCCAGATACATCATGTTTGCGATATTTATTAAAGGTGTTTTTTAGATCAAATCCTAAACGATGTTGTAATGTATGCCATTTTCAACTACCTGATTAAATTTTGATAAATATAAAAAAATCAATAACGAGCCGTAGTGTCAACATTTGAATGAAAAAAGTGCTTTAAAATGCATTTTACACTAGTTAAGTTGTATTGCAATCATTAGTCTTCAAAAAAAATGTGAGACCTGACGAAAACAAAAATGTAAGTGAAAAAACTTTTTTCGGTACTGTACATCGAAAACTTACAAATATCCAAAAGATTTTTGAATAAACCCAAATATTCTTCAAAACATGATTCAGAACGCAAAGGGATGCATTTTAAATTTATTCCAGCTGATTGAAATTTTTAAGTCCCCCTGATTTTTCTAGACGATTTTGAAGGGGGGAGCGGGGGTTAACAAGAACTTTTAAAAATAACTGTTGCAGCACATGGATAAACGACCTTTAATAATTTTTAAACAAAAAAAACAGTTTGTTTTCTTTTTCAAAAAGTGATCTGGTTTTATTTTTAGAATGTTTTTTTTTTAACATTCTACACGGTGAAAAATTAGTTCGAAGAATCTTTAACATGCGTTCATGAAAATGGAAACCATTAACAAAGTGTTCAATTTCCATGGTACGATTTTCAAAAGCACCAATTTCATGAACGTTTGTTCAAGATTTTGGGAACCAATTTTTCTCCGCGTAAGTAATCACTTTTTTAAGTTTTTTTTTATCACAACATTTTTCTAATATTTCTTTTCATTTGTAACCTTTTAGGCCTGACTCAATGATCAAACTTTTCTAAATTAGGCTGCGAATTTATTTCAATTTTCAGGTTTAAAAGGGTTAAGTAAAAACAATTGAGCTAAAGGGTTCGATTAGCCAACTATATAAGTCCAACTTCAAAATAAAAAATGCATTCAAATGAGAGTTTAAAGTTTTTTTCCCAAATCCATTTTTGGTTAAATATGAAATTTTGAATCTGGCTATATTTTGATATAGTTGATTTAAAAAACATCTTTTCATACTATTCTAAAAATTTGTCGATTCTCGTTATTGCCAGAAAATATCATTTCGAAAAGATCAATGAATAAGCTAAAATTTCGAAATTTTCTGTTTTATACCTGATACCTGATAAGGATTGGAAATTATAAATAAAGGAGTCATTTATGAAAACAGTCCAGACATGACAAACTCAAGTCTTGGCAAACATTTCCCTTCAGACAAACGAGTCAGTGCAAAAATATTTTTGATAATTTTTTGGATTGTTGAGCTTAAATACGACCACTCAAATACGCTAATATTATCAAGGATTTTTTAAACCAATTTGGCCAAGAAGAAGGGATGGAAAATTTTAAAAATACCAAATAAACTAACATACCTAATCAACCGTTTGTCTGAATTTGGGTTCATGAACTCGATATCAAAAATCCTTTCTTGAGAAAGAGAGCAAATGTTTAACATAAAAAATTGCGTTAAATCCTATCGTCAGCCGTATCAAAACATTAAGTATTTTTTTTTTTCAAATTTTAGAAATATCCCTTTTTGGAAAAAGTGAGAATTAGAGCAAATCGTTACAAGATAAAATAATAAAGTTTTGATTGATAAAAAAATTCTCGAATTTTAGATTCAAAATGATTACGAAAATTCTTGTGCATTCGTTATTTCATCCAGATGCCAAATTTTTATCCAGTAACAATTGAAAGATCCAACTTATTTAGTTATTGTAAATTTAATAAAACATTTATTTTTATTTTCCTCCTTTTGCAGATTCCATTTTTATAAAATTGTTTATGCACGTGTACCTTGACGGAAATTAACAAAAAAAAGTTACAAATTATTATTTTTTCAGCACTTCAGCACAGCAATCGGTAAATCTCATTGGGTAAATGTTCGAGTCATACTGAAAAATCTACTTTTTGCAACTTGTTGTATAAACTTTTGTTTTTTACATGGTGTTATGGCTAAAATAAGGTTACGTTTGTGGTTGTTTATGTGTTTTTTTCGAGTGATTTTTTAGGAAAAGTGAAAATCAAAATTATTCATATTTTAAATTTAGTGTGAATAATGAACATATTACATATTTCCAAATGTACAGAAAAATTAGTTGCATTTTTGCTCAGAATTTTTTCGACAGTTCTTCCTGCTGCTATTGATTTCGTTGTTGTCTATGACACTTGAACCTGGCTGCTGGACCCAACCAACCAAGGGACTTCACAACATGGAACAGATATTGGATAGTTTGAACATGTGTGTGTGTGCTAATGTATGTGTGTGTGTTGCACTAGCGATTGATTAAACATTGTAGTTTCACACAAAAGGACTACTGTATGCTCGTAGTGTTCAATGAAAAGGCCATTCAGTGTCCTACAATGTGTGTGTGAGTGTGTATTTGTGGTCGGGCTGCCACACAGACAGGACATGGTCAATTTTAAAGTGGATGTTGGAGCAGCGTTATGCAATCTACATGATGGGTTTGTGGAAAATGGGTTATGTAGTAGCTTGGACTTGGACCCTTTGGCTGTATCGGAATTTAGTTTTGCTTTCTACCCGAAGGAATTTGTTTAGTTGTGGTTGCGGGCAGTTGTTGGAAATCTGAGATTGGCATGAATTGGAGCACATTGTGATCTAGATTTACTTCATTTAATGCTGCTAGAGTGGGATGACTTTGGGATCAAATCACTTGATCTAAAGTTGGGGCATGAAAATGCAGTCTAGTCAGTTGAATCATCGTTTTCCAAATTCTCTTAAAGTACTGAATCCTCTTACTAGCAATACAATTTCCTTCCTTCCGACTTAAAGGACATTTAGCGTATCTGATCTTGTCCCTTCTTATTTCTTCTGTCCAACCCCGCAGGCCAAGCGAACCCATCCATCCATCCGGGGGAGGAAAAAGTTCGGTTTGCAATTAATGTTTTCATAACTCGTTAACCTCTTTCGACCCAACCTCAACGCGGTCCAAAACGGCCTCCCGCCAAGACCCTTTAACAAACAGGACGAAAATTATACGAGCGATTGAGTTTTTGGAGGAGGAAAAAGTTGTGACCGTGGACGGGACGGAACGCCGCTGCCTTCTGGCAACCTGGTTGGAAAGTTTCGTCCGTAGGAAGTGCTTTGTCCCTAATTAAGACGGATTTTCCACTGCGGTTTTTCCTCGCCTCGAGGGCGAAAAGAAATTAAAAGTTCGTTTTTGGCGGAACTTTGAACGCGGCGACGATGCTTCCGTTCTACACAAACGTGGTCACTCAAGGTGTCATGTTGACAGTTTGGGTTGAGCGAGCGGCGAGACACCGGAAGGTGTTTCTGGGGTTGCGGGAAAGTTTGGAATTTTTAAAGGGCGTTGTTGAACGACAATTTGAAAATGTTAAATTAATTGCTCGGGTAGATTAACCATAATGTTGACATTAATTTTAATTTTTGCATGATTTTAGATTTCTTGCTTCAAAAATTAAGGTTCAAGAGGAATATTATGTACCATCAGCGGGGTTTAACTAAGCCTGTGAAATTAGATTAGATCAATGTAAAATTTTACGGTAGTTAGCAATTTCTAAAATTCATATCAATGAAACTTATTTCGTTTCAAGCGGTCGTGCATAAAATACGAAGCAGTATTAAATCACCATACAGTCCAGACTCGATTATCCGAAGACCATGAAAAAAATTAACTTCGGATAATCGAATCGCAATGTTATAGGGCAGAATGCAAATAAAAAATGCCAAATTTTGAAAAATCGATAAGGCCGATGCAAATATTTAAAAAAGTTTTTGTCCCTCGGCCCTGGCCGAGGTCAAGGGGGGGGCAAAAAAATAAAAAATATAAAAATTTAAATAACAAGCCATAGTCTTCACATTTAAATGAAAAAAGTGTTTTAAAATGCATTTTACACTAGTTCAGTTGTTTTGCAATCATTAGTTTTCACAAAATCTAAGATCTGACAAAAACAAAAATTGTATCGAAAAAAAAGATTTTGCATCGAAAATTTTCAAAAAATATTAAGATTTTTTAATAAACCCAAACATGCTAAAAATGATTTTATACGCAGAAGAATGTATTTTAATTTGGTTTCAGCTTATGGCACTTGAATTTTCATTGAAATTTTGAAGTTTGTTGTAAAAATATTTTTTTGCCCCCTGATTTTTCGGGCCAATTTTGAAGGGGGGGGTGACAAAAACTTTTAAAAATATTTGTACCAGCCTAAAAACAGTTTTCAAATGATAGGAAAACTACCAAAATTCAAACTTTATGGTATTTGAATCTTAAACAAGAGACCTTGAATATAATTTTGAGTTGTAACCGTTGTAACCAGTTATTGGCCAACTTTATTTGGTGTTCAATAGTATCAAATTATCAACTATAAATTAGAAACTTTTTTTCTGGACGAGGCGAAAACATTACTTTTTTTCAAAGCATTGCATTGGTACCTCAAAAATTCTTTACAATTTCTCTATTTTTATCGAGATTTTTGGCTTTTTTTTATTTATTTTGCAAAAATCTGTATCTGTATAATTTTTCAGTTTCCAGAAATTAGACGCAATTTAATTTTTTTTTCGACTTTTTATCACAAAAAGTTGCATTCCCAAAATACGTTTTCGAAATCTTTTAGTATGTTTAGGTGATTAAAAAAAAAATTTTGCACTAGAGTTTGGGGTTGAGCCAAACAGAATTCTTTTTTATTGAATTTTATTGTAGAAAAAAAAGTAGGGTAGAGGACCCAGTTTTCGCCCTGCTCCAGTTTTCGCCCACCTACTGGATTTAATCTGTATTTAGCAAACTTATGAGATGCTATGAGACGCGGGTTCGATTCCCGCCTTATCCACTGAGCTTCTATCGGATGGTGAAGTAAAACGTCGGTCCCGGTTTCTCCTGTCTCGTCAGAGGCGCTGGAGCAGAAATCCCACGTTAGAGGAAGGCCATGCCCCGGGGGGCGTAGTGCCAATAGTTTCGTTTCGTTTTAGCAAACTTATACCATTTTTTGGTTGAATTTATTGTGCAGGTTTACATATTTATTCATTTCTAGCTCTAATTGAAACTTTCGTAATTAATTTCTACTGTTTATCAAGTTTTTATAAGCACTTCAAAAAAAGCCTTTTTAGAGCCGCCATATTTATGTCAATTTCGACTACAGCGGGTAATAATGTTAATGAAGGGAAACAACTTATTTTGCACAAAAATAATGTAAAAGAATAATTCATTGCTTCACTGTATGTCTGAATTTCATGAAAATCTAGTGATTTACCTGTTTTAAAGTTTACCAAAGATTATTTCAATAAAATAAAGTGGGCGATTTCTGGGGTCATGAAAAAACATGAGATCCAATTTTCGCCCAGTGCGAAATCTAGTATTGTGTTTTCAGATTTTATCTAGAACCAGTTTTCGTTTACCATGAAAACATTTATAACCACAGCGAAATGTGCTTGAAAACATATTTGGAACATTCTAGATTATTTTTAAAGGTTAATTAAACATTTTATTTTATTTCATTCATTAGGGTGTTTTGGTGAAAACATCAGTTCAAAAATTAACCTAAGCTGTGGTAAGAGTTTACAGATACATAGAAGAAAAAAATGAGCAGAGGATGGAAAAGTAGTTGCACAATATCCTTCAAAATAGCACATTTGCTTTAATATTTTTATTTAAGAGGTAGTCGTAGTTTTCTATTGAGTCAATTCGGAAGCGAATGACCCATGGGGCTAAGGTTCCCCTAATAAAATCATCAACACCATGGAGCTAATTGTAACTGTGTGCCCTTACACATGAGTTCTATCAGGAATTTTGATTTAGTCATATTTTTTATGAGTGAGAACATGTTTTGGTTTTAGTTAGAATAGACAAAGAATCTCAAAACTAGTAGGATATCTGTAAAAAGGGAGGTTTTTGAACCTCAATTTATTTTACAACAATTTATGTGCACATCAATGAAATTTAGCTTCGGGAACATGTTGTGTATCAATAGAAGACCATATTTGCTTAGCTTTGTGCCATAATTTCATCTGATTTCTTGATTTTTGTCGTGGGCGAAAACTGGTTCCAAGGGTGGGCGAAAATTGGATTTAGGGGGGCGAAAATAGGCACTTTAGAGCACTTTATTAAAACGCAAAATTTCAACAAAAATAAACCCGTAAATGATAAAAACCTTGTGGTTACTTAAAATCAAATAGTTTATCAACGTTCTACAACAAATAGCACCGAAAACCATAAATGCTTATTAAATTCTCGTCAAATTTCCTTGATTCCCACCATAAAGTGGGCGATTTCTGGGTCCTCTACCCTATATTGTTGTCGAATTAAGGCAGTTGCAAATATTTTTTTTTTTTTTTTGCAATTCCGCTGTGAAACTGTCAACTTTTCCTGTCCTTCTGGAGAAACGAAACGGCCTACTTTTCCCTACCAAAAATAACAAAATGGAAAATTAATACCTGTCAACACCAGTGCTGAAAAGTAACATTTTTCAATATTTTTTGTTTTGAACGGTGAGTTTATTTTTTTTTAATTGACATAAAATTCCATTCAAAAAGCGTTTTTCGGAATTGCAAAAAATGTTGTAAGCAACTCGTTGCAAAACTTGTTTTTTTTTCAGCACTCGTCGTATTTATCCAATTCGGTAAACCTCGTTGGATAAATGTACGTCTCGTGCTGAAAAATACTTCTTTTTGCAACTTGTTGCATGAACTACTATTAAGTTTAGGTCACCCCCCATCAAAATCGTTCCGAAAAATCAGGGGGCAAAAAAATATTTTTTTCAAAACACGTCAAAATTTTAATGGAAAAAAAGTCTAATAAACTGAAAATAATTTGAAATGAATTTTCTTGCGTTTAAAATCATATTTAGCATCATGAGATCGATCAACAATTTTTTGTGAAATTCTGTTGTACAATACTGCATTATTTGGTCAGAGTCGAGGGACATAAACTTAAAAAAAAAAATTGTAACGGCAATATATAATACATTTGCAATTCAAAAAAAGTTTTGGACAGGCTTCACTGAACACCAAGATCTGGTGCGCCGTGGTGCGGTTTTCGTGTCACTCTAGAAACCAAACCGAGCTGTTTGTTGTCACACCATAGCAACTGTACCGAAAGCACCTTGATACACCGCCGGTGCACCCAAATTGTATACCAAGGATGCAACTCAACATATGGTTGATCCAAGTAAACCGGAGGCGACATTGTTTTGATTGAGGTTTGTCAACCATCATTCACAACTTCGGGATGGCGTGGCGGTTGTTGTCTCCGTCTTTTAACCACGAGGTTCCTGGTTCAATCCTGAGTACAACTATTTTTGAGGATTTTTTTTTTCAATATTTGCTGTCAAAACTACTGATTATATACATGTTTTAAGTAACTTCTTCGAACCTGCGACGCTTTAGTCAAAGAGTTAGAAAATTGAATGGATTTTTGTAGTAGAATAGAGAAAACGTTCCAAATTATGCAGGCAGGTTTAAGTGAAAATGCCTATTTCAGGATTAAATGCACGAGAAGTTAAAGTTTATATTTCATGACACTACGAAATTCTATTCCTAACGAATTATTCTAAACAAATAAAAAACATTCAAAAAATAAAATAATAACTGTCGAGATTCGAACCAAGAACCTTTAAAATACTAATGCACTGCCTTTGACAACCACACCATTAAGAACTGTTGAGTTCGGTTGGCTTGCTAGGCATCAAGAGTTCCAAACTTCTCCCGTATGGTAGGCGCAGAAACCATGTCAGTTTTGTGTACCCGATCCACACCGCCGTCACACCAAACTTCGGTTTCGGTGCACTGATCAAGCTACCGAGCTGTGTCGGGTTTGGGTTGTGACGAGAAATGGTGCGCATAGAAAAACCGGTATCATAGCAAACCGTTGTCGCACCCGTCAAAAGGTAAGTCTGAGTTTTGGATAATGATAAAATTTTCACGATTGCACTATTTGCAAGTTACAGGCATTTAAAGGCATTTTTTAGAAAATGTTTTTTTTTCAATTTAAACAAACTTGATGCAGGAAAAGCACCCCTACAATAAATACTTTCGAAATGTCGATTTTCTACAAGTTAATTTTCAAACTTTTTGGTTTGGACTGCTGGTTGCTGTAAAAACAGCCTTTTTTATTTTCGTGAAAAATGAGTTTTACTCTGCGTTATGTAATTATCCATCAATTGCGATATCACGGAATTATTGGTTTGATTTTCAATGTAAAAAATAAAAGTTCTGACCAAATTTTAAAAATATTTTCATAGAAAAGAGTAGAGAGTTTCTCAAAAGTTTCAACTTTTTATATTAAAAAATTACCCATTTTTCACGAGATATCCCTAGATAGTATTTAGAAAGTTTCCAAATCTTTTCGAAAATATATTTAGCAAAAATTATTTTTGATTTGCAAAAAAAAAAACACTTTTTCAACAAAAAATATCTTTAAATGCCTCAAGCTTGAAAACAGTGCTAAAATGCAAATGATGTGCAGGGGTGCCAGGTTGCCAGATAAATCTGGCATTGCCAGATTTTTTGAGCGCCAATTAGTAAAAAATAATTTTCTATTTCTTCCTCACATTGTTTTATTGACGTATTTTGTTTATTTTGTGAAGCTATAATGTATAAAAAGTGAAAATACACAGTTTTTGAACAAAAAATTGCTTATTACTTTGAGAAAAGTGGCTTGCCAGATTTTTCCCAGATTTTTTGCCAGATTTTTTACTCTTCAGACCTGGTAACCCTGATGATGTGTACAGTAAATTTATACTACTAATTTGATTTTGCATTTAAAAATGAGTTTTGAATTTTGCAGATTGTCCAAAGATACACAACAAACTTCTCGTTTAAAGGTAATTTTTAAACTATGAAAATTTGTGTTGAGATTTTTTCAACTTTTCTTCAGATTTCCCAAAAAATCATTAAGTAATAACTATTTGTTCGCATATATGTTTTATGTACAATTTGTTCATTTTGAGTAAATGCCAATGTAGTTCGGTTCAAAATCGTGTGTTCTTTCAGAAAATCCAAAAATTTCCAGAATTTGGTTCAATAAATTTGGAGGAAATAAAAAAAATTTAATAGATTCATAGTATGCATTGATATATTCGAGCAATAAATGCATACTTAATTTAATTTAATGTTAATAAAATGCAATTTTCATTGTAATTTTCAAGGAAATTTTTTTTTGAATAAACCACTCAGTAGAGTCTCATTGGATAAACGTAAGACGCGTGTTCATTTTGCAACTTTTTACATAAACTATTTTTTTAAATTGATCAAAAAGTATTTAAATGTTTGAAAAACTCAACATCAAAGAGTGAAGCTTGTCAAGACAATTTCCTAGCCAAAGTTATACTGGTGGATGACTGGCTTGTATCAGAAAACATCGCAGAAAACACTCTTTTGAATGGAATTTGCTGAAAAGTTTAACTTTTCAACACTAATTCTAATTCTGAATACTAGACCTTTTTAACCCGTGTATTTAATAGTACAGTCGACTCTCTGGCTATCGATCTTCTCGATATCAATATTGCTCCATGTACCGATGAATTCTTCAGTCCCTTCAAACTGCATACATCGATTGTCTTTATTCCTCGATATTTTCTCTTGCTTGAAGGATCTCTTCCTCGACGGTCCCTTGGATTATTTTTGCTTTAAAATCTCTTCCGGTTGTCAATAATTTCACTTTATCATGGCTTGCATAGACCTTTTTCTTTGAGAAACGAAGCTTTGAAGGGTGTTTGACATTTGTTTGTTTTTGTTTGCTGGACGTTGCCATGATTCTCTCCCATAGCAAGGTACAACGAAAAATATATTTTCAATCGAGTCATCATTTTCCATCGTTCTGTAAACTGATGATTCTCTTCTTCGACGGTCCCTTGGATATTGACAACCCGAGAGTCGACTGTATTAGTATCCAATTCTGATATCTTGATAGAAAAAAGTAGGCCGTTGCGTCGTTCGAGAATGATAGGAAAGTTAAGTAGTTTAACGGTGAAATTGAAAAAAAAAATATTTTAGATGGATTCCTATCAAACATTTATGTGATTTTTTGTAAAGATTCAGCAAAGATGTTACACAATAAAAAATCTTTGGTTTGCTGTTGCCCACTTTTTACACAAATACAACATTAACTACCTAAACATAAACAAGATTGTATTGCAATGTTCTTAAACAACGACACTGAACTTAATATCACTTTATGCGCCGCTCATAAAGTCACTCTCAAACGACTACCAACGCTATCTTCTGTTTGTTGCAAAACGAAACCAGTTGCATCATCATATTCACTGTTCTCTGCCCAGCATAAAACGATTAAACAAAGGAAGGGATCGAGGGGGTAGAATTGCAACATTGTTCACCGCCGTGCGCGCTGATTCCACGTGATGTGCAATACGACCCCCTCGGGGATTCGCTGCCTCGATTCAGGACTCAAACGAACGATCTGAACATTAAACCACCGCTCCCTTGTTGCATGCCGGGATCACAGCGGACTTTGTTGCACTTTATAACGACTTCCGCTCCTGCTCTGCTGGTGTTTTTGAACTCGTCTTGCTGGAGTTTTGCGGATGCCAACTCCAATGAAGCTCAACAGTCAGTCAGCCTCAGACCCGGTGTTGTCGAGCAATAATGTCTGCCGAAATGTGCAAGCCACGTGTACTCTAATAAATGGGCTAAAACACACAGCCACACACGTGGAATTGAATTGTGAGTGAAATATGATGTGCGTGTTTCGGGGTTTTTTGGGGTGACTATGACCTGCCACCTCACGACGGGTGGTTAGCGGTTTGACGTGTGTAGACCCTTGCCTTGCTTGTTGCGATGTTGTCAGGAGGTAGTACAACTAACATACAGGTTTGTCAATGTCATGTGCTGTTGACGCATTTGGTATTAAGATCACAAACAAATAGTTTCAAATCTACTCTTTGACATTTTGGAGAAAAAGTAACACAAAGTCATTGGTGAGAAGTAAACTATTAAAAATACACAAAATTCTGGAATAAAAATTGTAGGCAAAATATTTGTATGTGAAAAAGAGAACAACGCTATCAAAATATTAAGCAACCTCTTCACCAAACTCACACGTGCTCTTCAACTCCTGCCAAGCCCACTTTTACCAAAAACAACGTGTGTCACGCAGGTAAAACTGTTTGACAACATTTGAATTCGAGCGGAAGTTGCCGCACGCTGACGTTCATTCGTGCGAATCCCTTCCTTCTATTTTTATTTTTGATATTTTGTAAACGTTGTGTCCTTTTCAGCGGGAACTTTTTTTTTTCTTCATAGGGTGAGAACTCGTTTAAACACGCATCAGGGTTTTCCCCACAGATGAACCCATCTGCACCATGGGGGGTGGAGGATTATTTTGTGCCGGATGAGCAATATTGAAAGTGAACCTCAGGAGCACAGAGGGTGGGCTGATGCGTAGAATTGCGAAAGCAGCAACTTTACAATAAAAAAATAATGTTAAAATTTGGTCTACACCGTTAGGGCAACCTACAAATAGGTTGAAATTCGTCGGAGGTATACGGCACATCAAGGTTGATGTTTCATAAATGTATTTTTTCAGTTGTAGCAGGTTCTTTGGGCCAGTTGTCAAATCCAGTTCGGTCAGCCAGGTCGGTCGGCCAAATCGGTTTCGGAAAGTGGACATCCTAAGCTTTCATTTGCACCCAGAACTGGGTATCGGCATACGAGAGGATAAAGAGCACGATTCGGTAGTAAAATGGTACTGTGTGCGGACGGAGGGGATAAATCCCGAAATTACCGAGAGTACTTTACTCATGGTTCATTTTCAAAAAAAGTTCATCTAACAAAAAAAAAAAAGTACCGGTACCGAGACTCGAACCCAAGACCTTCGGCATATTGAACCGTGCCTTTGCCGTATGGGCCACCATGGTTCGGTAACTAAGTGGCGGTCATTTGTCCATATAAGCCACTCAATAGGATGAACTGTTCCAATGAACGAATGAACACGCGAGAGGACTTTACTCACGCAAAATAGTACTTTCCTCACGTTTCTTTTCGTGAGGACTATCCCCTCGTTCTTTAACTTTGGGTGTGAGACCAAGAGAACGAAATTTGGCCATGAACTGGATTTTGGGGTCGAAAAGGACCCCAATACTTTTTACGTGATTTTACAATACCAAGGGAAGGTTAACTACCGTCATCTGGGGCGAATTGAGACAGCAGTTCTTGCCTTGGGATATATTGAACAACAGACATAGTGCATCGTTTTCCAAATTTCAAGTTTCCAAGTGATCTTATAATGCTGTCCCTTTTTAGACTTTAGTCCCGATTCGCCCCAGTTGACGGTAACTAGTTTATTTCTCTTATAATATAGAAAAAATCACAAAAAAATTCAAAAACATATATTTATTTTTCTCAGCTTTCCGATGCTTCAAAGAGTGAAATGTTTCGTAGAGAAATTACTGAGAAATATATTTTTTCGTTTTTTTTTGTTTTAAATTCCTCCATTATTTATTGAAAAATAAGAAATAACTGTCCAATAACTCATCAAATTGTGCAAAATAAGACAAGAAACAACTTTGCAGAAGGTTGCACATCACTAAACATTTTGAAAATTTAGTTTTCACAAAGTTATAAATAACGGGGGTTTACAACATAGTTAAAACATAATTTTAACAAATATTAAAAATTAATTACATATTTTTTTGTGTACATATATCACCTGTGTGCTCTGCACTGCTCTGATTTAGCTGATACATTCGAATTTTTTGCCGTTTTTAAGATTGTTTAGGGTATTATTGAATTTTTGTTAATAAATATCACATTTCCTCAAGTAAATTTAAAATGGACTAAACATTTCTGCTTCAAAAGTCATAGCTTTCATGAATAAAAAATAAAGATAAAGTTTTATTAAATGTTCAACTTTTGAAAATGCATTTAAAAGTAACAAGAAAATGTGTGTGTTTCCAATTCAGAGTGTCCAACACACCGTCACAAGCATTTTTTATGTTTAAACAAAAACTAAATATGATTTTCAATATATTGATGTTTGATGTTTGATGTGATAACCAACAGGGCCACAAGGATGACCTATGTAGCGGTTGCCTAGAATTACAGTGGCTCAGACTTAAAGGGAGCATCTTCAAATTACTGCCGTATGAAGGGCCAAAAGGGGGTGGCTTGACGCGAACGAGCAAAATCACTCACGGTGTCCTCAGGGGAAGAGAATCTCCTTCCGACAGTAACCTCCAATAACTTCGAAAAAAGTCTGACAAAGCTGAAAAACAGGGCTCGCACCCTGTTGGGGGCTTAAAAGGGCGCGGCAGACAGCTGGAGACTGACAGAGGTCAATAGATGTAGTAATTAGACAATCCTTAAGAATTGTTCAATTAATAAACTATTTTCCCCTTGCGACGTAGTTTTGGTCTTCCACTATCCACGTCCAGTTTCCGCCATTACAGCATACTGTCCACTGCCCTGATGCTCCCTCCCCAATCCCCGGCTTTGATTCTAACTACTAATGAAAAGGAAAATCATAGATGAGAAAAGGTCAATGCGGATGGAGAGCAAATCGAGCTCAGTATCCCCTCACAAAGACTGGTAGTAAGTGTGAAAAAATAATGAAAATGAAAAGATAGTACGTCAATGCGGATGGATCGATGATCCCCTCACAAGG
Organism: Culex quinquefasciatus; assembly: GCF_015732765.1. NCBI lineage: Eukaryota > Metazoa > Arthropoda > Insecta > Diptera > Culicidae > Culex > Culex quinquefasciatus. The sequence continues at coordinate 90,262,954 of NC_051862.1, read as the reverse complement.
ACATAAAAGAAACAGATGGTAGGAAGAGCAATAGAACAGAAAATCAGGAATAAGATCGTATGAAGAGCAACATGGACTCCCCCATCACAAAGACATCAGCTAAGATATATATATAAAATGGAATGATCTCACCAAATTTCTCGATGATGACTTGCATTTCTTGTAGAACCAGTCCTAACTCCTCATGGCCCGAAATCATTTTGATCTGCGCAGCACATGTGTGTGCTTCCTCGGCTAAATTCTTCAATTCATTCACCGATTTCTCCGCAATCGAACGATTCAGCAAAACTTCCGTTAACCTTCCTAGCGCGCTCTTGCCAATTTGCAAACAGGATAAATGTCCATCTCGAATGCTGGTCGATCCATTGGGTTTCGCCACTCGTAACTTCAGTGTTCCGTTGGTACTCCAAAATTGACTCCAAATTTCTCTATCAACAAAACCGATCCAACGCGATTTCAAATTCAATGTTCAGATTCTTTTAGATACAGATCCATTTCAGGGTCATCACCAAACATTTTTATAAAACTTTTTTTAAAAATTACGAAAATCGAACAAAATATGACGGAGCAAAGTTTTTTCGCGACCGCACGCACCGATTACTACGATCCTTCCATGAATCTGCTAAATGATTTTCTCATGATTTTCTCAATGAAAATGATTTTGAATCGGAAAATGGAATGCATTTTTGGATTTTTTGAACAATTTTCCACTAGGAGAAGGAAAAATAATTTTGCAAATAATAAATGTATATTTTTTTAACATAATTAAAAAAAATCCCCAAATTTATAGACGTTTGCAGTTGAACAAACATTATATAAAATGTGTCAACTTTTGATTCGTCCTTGGAATTTAGTTTGAAATGCAAAATAAATCGATAATTTTATAAACAAAATTAATTTTAAACGAATTTCAGAAAAAAAATCTGACTTTTTAATAATTTACCACGAAATTATATACACTCAACCACCGGTGGTTGGTCACTTTTCCGTTTGACACTTTTTTAGTTTGTACCCCGTTGGTTGGTCAAAGTCAAACTATAAAGTGACGAACTGTCACTTTTTACACGGCGCTCACGCACACTATCAAAACAAACGTTTTTGTGTGAACTCCGTGTAAAAGGGGTGTCAAACTAAAAAGTCAAACCATCGGGGTTTGAGTGTATATTTTGTTAAAAACTTATAAACTTAGTTAAGTAAGTTTTTTATGTTTTTTTTTCCTAAATACTATATCAGCAACCTTATTGGTGGTATATTTGACGTAACAATAAAATTCGAAGACTATAAATATAATTTTATCAACAAAAACTAGTCACCCCGGAATTCAAACTAAGATTTCTTAACGTAACTATTTTTTTAATTACTACTGAAAAAACTTTTTTTCAAAAATAGTGCATGGGCTTTTTGTGGCCCACCCCGGTACAAGATTTCAAAATAATAATCTTGAGAAAAACCTTACCAGTTGAAAAATCTTTAAAAAATACATTGAAATCCTATCAATGTCACCCCGGTTCACGGTACACCCCTTTCCAGGTGTATTATTACCATAATTTTGTTTACTGTTTTCAGCAAACAATTAAGGTATTCAAAACAAAAAAAAACTAAAGAAAAAGATATCTCAGAAATTTCTCGAAGAACCATTTCGCTCTTTGAAGATTTGGAAAGCTAAGAAAATTTCGTATAGGACACTTTTAAAATAGCGATGACTACTGTTTCTTCTCAACGTTGCCCACAGTCCGTGGGTGCAATCCTAGAATCCAACCTTCCAGAACCGTTTCATCCAAATCCCTTTTTCTGAAATTGATAGGTTCTCACTTTCAGCTCTCAATTGCTTCGTCACGATGAGATTACTCCCACACTCAAGGGAGGAAAAAGGCAATAAATTTTTAAGAACGACATTATTTACCATAGATTGTGCGCGCACGTGTCGCTACTTATTGAGAGGATAAGATCTGTTTTACATTTTTAGGGTGAGAATTTTGCAAATGGTTTTCAAACAAAATTAATTTGTGGAATTTTAATCAATAATACTTAAGATGTTCTGATCATACAAGAACTTTTAAGTAATTTCTAAATTCAAAAATGATCAAAATGTTCCAACTCTATCAAAAATATCAATCCAAATAATCCAAACACCTCAGATTTATGCTCATTCACTGTCACAACAAAGCTTCCCGCACGTGCCAGATCGCATGCTGCATCACCCTCCCCCGGGGCCCTCCGGATCCGGAGCCGGATTTACCGGTAAATGTAATAAAATCGGTGCTAATAATCTCTGCCGGCGGCCAACTCTTGATTGTTGTTTGATTTTGTTTACCCCACATACATTCTCCACAGAAGGTCGGACGCCGTCCCTGAAGATCCTGCCCGATAATAATCTTCCCCTTAACTGCTCTCTGTCTCAACGCTGGATCAAGGACAAAATTGGAAAAATGCCTACGGCTTCTTCCGGCTAAGCCGGGGAGTGTGACAAATCGGGGTGAGAAATGAATTCGCATTAATTTTAGTGTATCCGATTAAGAGCTACCACGTTTTTTGTATGATTGTCTGAAGAGATCTGCTCGACTTCTGAGGATTTATGGTAGTGCTAAAGATTGCTTTCAACACAGGTTTGCTTTAAATTCAACGTATTTTTTACTTACTTTGTGGCATTATTAAAGTATTCATCCATCAAAACTAACATCTTTTGACACATTTAATTTCCCAACCTTCCTGGAAAAATTGTTTAAAAAACGTCACTCAACCAGCAAAACCACCCACGACAAATTTACATAAACTGTAACTGGTTTTGGCAAGTTCCTACCAACACACACACACACACTCACATTTACCGAACTGCCACAATAAATCATGTTACATTTCAGTCGTGACATTATCGCGCCCAAAACGCTCGACATTATCGCAAGGGGAAGCCAAACGAACCGTGCCATACCGAAGGTACAGTTTTGCATGGTTACTTGGAACTGATGGTGCGTTCGGTTGTGCGTGGTACCTCTGGTTGCTGTGACTGATTCAAATTGGAATCGCCATCATCCCCATGTTTGATGGGTGTTGTTTTCGGGCAAGCGTTGTTTCAGGATTGGAAACTGGAGTTTGGTGGTGATGTGCCTTTGGTCAATTATTTTTGAGGGTTATTTTTTTAACATTAGAAAAGTCAAGTTTAACTGGGAATGTATTTCAAATGAGTAATTTTCTAAGACAGCGTTTTTTTCAAAAAAAATAATTTTGTATTTTTTAGTTTGACTAAAACTTTGTCCACAAAGCAAGCAATTTATCATCATTAGTTTTAGTTTGAAAAATTGACAGCTTGTAATACAAAATGGCCAAATCTGTATCCTGAAAAGTGATTTTCTAAACGATCTGGTATCTTAGGAAAATTTGGTTTAGGATTATTCAAAAAAGAAATATTTACACTTAAAAAAATCTTTTATTCTAATTTCACTTTTAAGGCAATTTTTGCAGAAAAATAAACATTTTTAGAAAAAATCTTTTTGTTTTTAATCAAACAGAGCACTTTTTTTAACAAATTTTAAATTTTGAGTCCATAGACAGATTGTTTTCAATATTCATAGATATGTTGTATGTTTTAGGCAGAAGCACAACTGTTTTTGTAACAAGTTATGTTTCAACATTTTGAAAATTTGGCTAGATGTTTTAAATTAAGCATTATTTTTATGTTTTCCCTTAACCCAACCCCTTAACGACGTCCAGAATCGAGGGACAAAAACTTTAAATATAAATCATCAAAAGTCAGCGATGGAAGAATCATCATCAAAAGAAAAACTTTTGACGATCATCAAGAGAAAAAATCGGAATGGAAATTGGCTCTCTTTTCTCGCGCACGAAGGATCGGTAAAAAGAAACTAAAAAAAATCATCATCTTGATTATCCGGCGGAACATCTATTTCTCTACTACACTTGCAGGTGTAATGTCACACGTCGAAAATTGACCTGTTAAATGTTGTAGATGGAAAATGGGTGTAAACAAAACGAAATAAATTAATTTAAGTGGTGCTAACAAGATGATTCACAAAAAATCTCCAGCTGATTGATAATCGTCAAGAAGTTCGGGAGCGATTTTTTTTGCGTGTTTCGTCTCCTCTCTAATTTGCGGGTGAAGAAAGTTCGCAAAAATGTTTTTTTGCGATTTTTCCATCCCTACTAAAAGTTGAACTGCCAAAAATGTATTGTTTATTATATATATTTTTTAACTTGTCTCAGAGAAAATTTTGAATTATTTTTTAGGTGCAAATCAAATTTGCTAAATCTTACTTGAATCTGCGAATTGCATTATTATTATTTTTTTGGGTTTCAAGTTTTAGACGTTTTTTTTTTTTCATAAAATTATTTTTATTAGGTCCTTTTCGGTACTGGGACCTGGTTAGGACCGAGTCGGCTTTTGTAATTACAAAAAAACTTAATAATTACAGAGGATCTTGTGTGTAAATGTTAGTGGGAGGGGAGCCGATTACCCGCGGCCTACTCGGGGTTAGTAGGGAAGGGATTGATGTTAACGACAAGGCATGGGATGGGAAGGGGGATTGTGTAGGGGTCTTGGTTGGCTCTGCTGGCCTTTGCGTTTTGTCCTCAGCCGCAACTCGGTGTCCAGCTGCTGGGGCGTTCAAGTTTTAGGCGTTTAAGAACACATTTTTTGATAAATTGTATAAAAAAAGGTTTAAATACAGAAAAAATCTGATTCTCTTCAAACTTAGTTGATCGAATTGTTCGTTGCTGATATTTAGCTTCCTAAAGATTAAAATTTGTTAAAATGATATTTTTTCTCAGTGTCATCTTGAAGAGGACTTTTTCAGCTTTACTACTTCGGTTTAATGATCGATGTAAAACAATAAAACTATTGTGAATTTGAATTGAACATTCCAAAATTTATAAGATAAGTGTTTGTTGCTCTTTCAAATATAGAACTTGATTTATAATTTTTCTTTTAATCTAAGAGACGTTCGTGTTTGCAGGAAACTACGACCCACAATTTCTGTTGGAAACCCAGTTGGATAAAAGACATATGTAATAGAGTGTAACAAAAATGACTTTTTGGCGGGCATTCAGGGGTTTGTTCCGGTAGGCATACTGAGCCTAAATCCCAAATATGAGCTTGATTGGACGTCACAGGAGCTGGCGCTCCGCCCTTCAATTTTAAATGGGATTTAACCCGTAAAAAAAGATTTTTTCAAAAATGTCACTTTTTGAGGCATTTTGGCCACCAATGCGTTTACCAAAAACATCACTGGCGTGTAGGCCAGATCCTTGCGCATCTTTTGGTATATATAATATTGAAGTTTGGAGCATCCTGGAGCTCGGTACAGACCTTCAAAGTTTGGCATTTTTTCGAAAAATCGGTCCCAGCAAAATCAAATGGCGTCTCGGGCGTCGCGAGGTGCGACGCATATCTTTTTTGCCGGGGCCGATTTTTCGAAAAAATGCCAAACTTTGAAGGTCTGTACCGAGTTCCAGGATGCTCCAAACTTCAATGTTATATATACCAAAAGATGCGCAAGGATCTGGCCTACACGCCAGTGATGTTTTTGGTAAACGCATTGGTGGCCAAAATGCCTCAAAAAGTGACATTTTTGAAAAAATCTTTTTTTACGGGTTAAATCCCATTTAAAATTGAAGGGCGGAGCGCCAGCTCCTGTGACGTCCAATCAAGCTCATATTTGGGATTTAGGCTCAGTATGCCTACCGGAACAAACCCCTGAATGCCCGCCAAAAAGTCATTTTTGTTACATCCTAATACAGTATGAGCATGAGCATGAGCATGAGAGACCACCCATGGTTGTCCTTCTCCGTTGCTGAACAGGACCGTAATATCCCATCAGCACAACCGGTCACACGCTTCAACGATCAAATGATGTTTCCCTTATCAACAGCATGCATGAATGCGCTGAAAAGATAAAACATCACGATCATCAAAACTAGAGTCGGTGTGAACAGGACACAGTCGTTGGCCACCAACGGCGCCCGCCATGTCAGTTTGTAGATCTCGAGGGGATGGGACGGGAATGTTAGTTAGCACAGGCTGCTACCAAGGGTGGGTTCTATACGATATCCACACCCCGCGTGTGCCGGAAAACTACTTCTACTTGGGATTTTGTTAGTGGGGAAGGGTAATGACCAGGATTCATCATAGAGGATGATGATGTGGCCCAATAATCAATGAATTTCGTTAAATAAGGTGATGTATTATGTATTCTCAAGGCAAACAATGCGGATGAGACCATTCCCGGTTATTTGGTGTTGAGTTTAGCATAAATGATTCAATCTTAGACAGCCGACTGTGGAAAGATATAATCAAAATTATGTGTGTTTAAAAGGTGAAATATTAAACTCAGCGTTACATATTTACGTAGAGTTGACCTGAGACTATTCATACTTTTAAATTATTATAATATGAGCGACCAATAAATGAATGATGTGTTATGATGTTATCTGAAGGACTTGAACAATCGCGTTGAAACAATATTTGTCGCCGCGATTCGCGGGAAACGAATTAGGTTTTACGCCGACTCGATTTTTAGGTTAGAAATTTGACAGTTCGGCTGCACTGTTTACATTTTTTGCACGTGTGTCTCAGCAAAAATGTGTGTGCGTGTGCGCTCGTGACGTCACGCTGTAAAACCTAATAGTCGAATTGAATGATAATTTATATTTGGCTAAAGCAAATTAAAACGAATCTTCCCGTGAAACAATTACAAATCATAGAACAAAGAAACCCGGCTGTGATGTGTATCAAATACATGACTAACGAGAAAAACACACTGACGACGATCGACGAAAATGGAACGAGAAAAAAAAAAAATGCGTCCCGACGGACAGGCACCGCGAAACGGACTGGCTTAGCTCTGCTGTCATCGTGACAACCAGAGCTAGCCGCACACACACTCACGCACTCACCCGAAATACACACCGACGACGATCGACGAAAACGGAACGCGAAAAAAAAAATGCGTCCCGACGGACAGGCACCGCGAAACGGACTGGCTCAGCTCTGCTGTCATCGTGACAACCAGAGCTAGCCGCACACACACTCACGCACTCACCCGAAATACACACCGACGACGATCGACGAAAACGGAACGCGAAAAAAAAAATGCGTCCCGACGGACAGGCACCGCGAAACGGACTGGCTCAGCTCTGCTGTCATCGTGACAACCAGAGCTAGCCGCACACACACTCACGCACTCACCCGAAATACACACCGACGACGATCGACGAAACCGGAACGCGAAAAAAAAAAAATGCGTCCCGACGGACAGGCACCGCGAAACGGACTGGCTTAGCTCTGCTGTCATCGTGACAACCAGAGCTAGCCGCACACACACTCACGCACTCACCCGAAATACACACCGACGACGATCGACGAAAACGGAACGCGAAAAAAAAAAAAATGCGTCCCGACGGACAGGCACCGCGAAACGGACTGGCTTAGCTCTGCTGTCATCGTGACAACCAGAGCTAGCCGCACACACACTCACGCACTCACCCGAAATACACACCGACGACGATCGACGAAACCGGAACGCGAAAAAAAATGCGTCCCGACGGACAGGCACCGCGAAACGGACTGGCTCAGCTCTGCTGTCATCGTGACAACCAGAGCTAGCCGCACACACACTCACGCACTCACCCGAAATACACACCGACGACGATCGACGAAAACGGAACGCGAAAAAAAAAAATGCGTCCCGACGGACAGGCACCGCGAAACCTTTTGTTACATCCTAATACAGTATGTAAAAAAAGTATTTACACCCCTTGGGCACTATGCACATTTTGTGATGAAACATGTAAACAATTTAATGTTGACATAAACCTAGTACTACGTTTTGTTCAGAAACTCATGCCGAACATTTTGCTGCAAAAAGCTCATGAAAAGATGTTTTCTATAAAAGTTATATAACAAATACTATTACAAAAATAAAAAGGTGCAAAAAGTTTGTACACCTTTCGAAAAATTAACATAAATAAAGTTATTTGTTGACAAATCACCATAAATCCAGTCTCCCAACTCCAAATAGGCATCCTTCACTGATTAAAAAAATAATTTGGATTGAATATAAAGTTTACTAATTACTTAGTATAAAAGTTTATATAACTCTGGAAATTCTAAATAAAACTTATCTAAACTTAATTTTGCAAACTTTCAATTCAACTAAATGTCAATATATTACCATAGAATTGCTAAATAAACATTCTGGAGTGGGTATAACACCGTTTTGGGTGTCTTTGTATCGATAGAATAGATTTTTCGTTGGAATTTCGTACCAACCCGGAATTACGTCGTCGGAAAATCCACCGGCATTCGAACCGGTCCACAATTAACAAGTCAACCTATGTGGCATCGGAAAGGGCATAAAATTTCCGATCTTTTGATACCCATACATCTAGGTTTTCTATAAAACCCACGTTTTTAAATACCTGGGCAAAAAGTAAGTTTGATTCACGAGAACAAAAATTACGAAATTCCATACATTTTTGGCAGATTGCTCAAACGAAACCATAACAACGTTTTTGCCTAGGTATTTAAAAACGTGGGTTTTATAGAAAACCTAGATGTCTGGGTATCAAAAGATCGGAAATTTTATGCCCTTTCCGATGCCACATAGGTTGACTTGTTAATTGTGGACCGGTTCGAATGCCGGTGGATTTTCCGACGACGTAATTCCGGGTTGGTACGAAATTCCAACGAAAAATCTATTCTAGCGATACAAAGACCCCCAAAACGGTGTTATACCCACTCCAAAATGTTTATTTAGCAATTCTATGGTAATATATTGACATTTAGTTAAATTGAAAGTTTGCAAAATTAAGTTTAGATAAGTTTTATTTAGAATTTCCAGAGTTATATAAACTTTTATACTAAGTAATTAGTAAACTTTATATTCAATCCAAATTATTTTTAATCAGTCAAGGATGCCTATTTGGAGTTGGGAGACTGGATTTATGGTGATTTGTCAACAAATAACTTTATTTATGTTAATTTTTCGAAAGGTGTACAAACTTTTGCACCTTTTTATTTTCGTAATAGTATTTGTTATATAACTTTTATAGAAAACATCTTTTCATGAGCTTTTGCAGCAAAATGTTCGGCATGAGTTTCTGAACAAAACGTAGTACTAGGTTTATGTCAACATTAAATTGTTTACATGTTTCATCACAAAATGTGCATAGTGCCCAAGGGGTGTAAATACTTTTTTTACATACTGTATGTAATTAAATGATGAAATCAAAGTTTTGTAATATTTAACTGTGTAAATTCAAATTGATTCTGAGATTATTCATAAATTTTATTAATGTGTTCTAAGAATTTAAAATTAGCAATGGTTTGATGCTCACAATGGAGAAAATTGTATTTGGTTATTTTCCAATAAATTAATCGATTTAAACTATTTAAACATTTTTTTTGCACTTTGTTACCTGCGTGATCTTTAAAGTGTACATTACTAGGATGTAACAAAAATGACTTTTTGGCGGGCATTCAAGGGTTTGTTCCGGTGGGCATACTAAGCCCAAATCCAAAATATGAGCCTGATTGGACGTAACAGGAGCTGGCGCTCCGCCCTTCAATTTTAAATGGGATTTAACCCGTAAAAAAAGATTTTTTTCAAAAATGTCACTTCTTGAGGCATTTTGGCCACTGAAGCATTTATTCTAAACATCATTGGCGTGTAGGCCAGATCATTGCGCATCTTTTGGTATATATAACATTGACATTTGGAGCACCCTGGAGGCACGACGCATATCTTTTTTGCCGGGACCGATTTTTCGAAAAAATGCCAAACTTTGAAGGCCTGTACCGAGCTCCAGGGTGCTCCAAATGTCAATGTTATATATACCAAAAGATGCGCAAGGATCTGGCCTACACGCCATCGATGTTTTTGGTATACGCATTGGTGGTCAAAATGCCTCAAAACGTGACATTTTTGAAAAAAAACTTTTTTTACGGGTTAAATCCCATTTAAAATTGAAGGGCGGAGCGCCAGCTCCTGTTACGTCCAATCAACCTCATATTTTGGATTTGGGCTTAGTATACCCACCGGAACAAACCCTTGAATGCCCGCCAAAAAGTCATTTTTGTTACACTCTAGTACATTACATTATGTACTCAATGCACAGTGGTCCAGATCGCAAAATTAAGTGGAAAATGGATTTTCCGTAAAATGATGAAGTTTTGGAGCTTTGGTGCCTTCAGAAGAGTTGTTACATATGGAAAGGGGCAACTTTTGGTTTGGTTGGAAATTAGGGTGGTTCACTATTAGGGTGATTTTGAAAATCTAACTTTTCAGGAATATTTTTGGGATCCAAGCAACTTGCCAATCCAAGCAACTTTGTCCAAGACACCAAAATTTTATCTCGTAATCTATGCCTTCTACGGTTGCCTTCCAGGTTCCGTTTGAAAGAGGAGATCTAGCACTACAAACGCTGTAAAAATCTCAGGAGTGTTTTTCTTTAAACTCGAGATATCTTCATTTGAAAAAGTCTAATTTTCAATTTCAAAACCTAATTGTACCACCCTAACGAATTTCGAAAATTGTCCAAATATATGTTTTTTCCATGTAATATTGCCCGCTGAATCTGAATTTGCCCTCAGAATTGACCCAAAGTATCGAGAAATCGATTTTTGGTCATATTTTGGGTTTAAATGATAATTTTACATGGATTTGCGATCTTAATTTTGCGATCTGGACCACTGTGCAATGGAATCACATGTTGTTTTAATAAAAAAAACAAATTTAGGAAAATCCTCTTTTGTAGGATTAGCTTACACATAAAAAATAAACAAAAGCAAAATGTTTTTCCACCTTATTGATATTTTTGTATGTTTTGTTTTGATGGTTTTATGCTTAATGTTTTTGTGGAATCCTCAGAGATGATGTTCAACAAAATTAAAACGTCGGAAATAAAACAAAAAGGACTGTAAGCCGAGATTACATTTATAAGTCAAAGGTTTTTGTTTGCAAAATGAAAAAAAAAAAAGAATTAAAATCATAGTAGATGAGGAGTTTTCAAAGTACCTTAATTTGAATGTTGAAAGATTGTTGAAATGAAATTCTCAGATAAAATTTTCCCCTGAATAACTCGTCAAAATAGTGTCTGACAAGTTTTTGGTAGTATTTAATGTTGTTTGACAAAAACTTCAAATAATTTTCATGTTGGCCTTTCTGATGTAATGCAAATTATGTATGACTAAGGCTACCAACTCTTGCTGAGCAAAAATCCGTACACTTTGCCAATATGACACCAAGATATAAGACCAATTCCAGCTCAAATCAGGAACTTTTATACCCGATCCTCTCCGATTTCAATGAAACTTTTTAGACATGTTATCCTAGGCCTATAAAAGCCATTTTTGTGTATATGGAGCCAATTGTACTTAAAAATGATATTTGAGAAGGGCGTAAGTTATTTAAATATTTTTGTATTTTGTAATTTAGAAAACTGTCAAGGAATTATTTGGATAAATTTGGAATGTGGAATAACAATATAAAAATGTGTCGTTTTTGCAGTTAACTAATTTCACTTTGCTATCAGAATTGCATGTTTAAAAATATTCCCAAAATAAACCGTGATTTGCTGAATCAAATCATGTTCTTCCATATTTTTTTGTTAATCGTTTAAAATTGCACGAAATGTCTAGTTTGTTTTTAGACAAATATCGTTCTCAGTGTTTTTACGAAAACATTTCCAGAGTATGTTTTTGTTTTTGAAAAGCTCCTATAAACATGTAAAACAAGCTTATAACTCTAGATTTGTTAATTCAAATTATCATAAGACACTAGCTTTATAAAGCCTTTGTATCTTTTATGAGATAAATATGTTTTGTAAAGGAATTAGAAAAGAACAATTATTTATAATCAACTTTGAACTTAAGAAAACCCGGAAATCTTAGAAACCCTAAATAGGGAGACTGGCCAGACTTTGCTAAATCTTTCTGGCAACGTGTGTTTTGTGCTTGCCAACACTGCCAAGTTTTGCTGGGCGTAAAGGCAAATGCTCGTTTGGATACGTCGTCGTTGGATACGTCGTTGTGTCTGTTTGGGTACGTCAAATTCACATCGACCAGTCTCGCAATTTAGGGTCCCTAGGAAAACTATACAAGTTATCCCTTTAAAATCAAACTGACAGTTAAATCAAAATGTCCTACTAGCAAAAGCTTTAGTCGAATTTTAAAAAAATATTTCAATTAAAACAAAGCTGTAAAATATAATGTAAAAAATAAACACAGCTGTAAAAATTCCGTACAAATCCGTATTAGGCAAAAGAATTCCGTACAAAAATTCTGGCCTGTTAAAAATCCGCGAAGAGGGTCGAAAATCCGTACGGTAAGGAAAAAATCCGTACAGTTGGTAGCCTTATGTATGACTTAATTAAATCTTGAACTACTTTAAAAGTTGGAGCAAGTCAGGCATTAAAGCTTATGACAATAAATTTAGCTTGATATGCTGATAATATATAAGCCAAGGGTTAGTTTCAACGTTCGTGCCCACGTGTCACATAAAAAGCCTTCGCGGAATAAACTCACACCCACGTCGCATAGCCCGTAACCAATCTCTCGTGAAAACCCGATTTCCAAGGCACTCTCCAGCTCTGGACGCAACGCAACGCACGTCACATAAAATCGAATCGAGCGGTTTCAAACCAACCCACCAAATTGGAACCGGGAACTGAAATGGACGTTTGTAATTACAGCTCTAAACAGATCGCACTTTGGACTGGATGTATATTTGCTGCCCCTCTGGGTTGCGGGAAAAAATTGAAATTCGATTCGATTCGGTTGGACGTGTTTTCCCTGATTTCACTCCCAATACAGTGTGGGGTTGAATTTTCCCCTGAAAAACACAAAGAGAAGGGGTTTTTCCTCTGAAATAATTTAAGCACAATTCAAGCGCGATGTATTTCATTTATTCAAGCGTACAGCAATTCTCTAGTTGTGTATAATTATTGCCAAACCCAGGGAAAATGCAAATTACAGGCGCAGCAAATTTAATTCATGCAAAATTTATGTTCAGCTTAATTCAATTCTGATGCCGCAGAAAATTGTGAGCTCCATTTCTACCCCCATCATCATTAGCTGCCTTGTTTGAGTGTGTGATGGAAATCACTGAACCGAAAATTTACATAACCCTGCTGTTGTTGTTCAACTGTCTTTTCAAAATGGCATAATTCTTCCAACCGGAAAGTGGAGCATCCCCCGAAGCACGTCCAGCCTCCAGCCAAAAGTGACAGCCCTTCTCCGGTCAGAATTTCAATTTATACCCACCAGCCAAACCAGAGAGAACTTATCTAAATTATGTTATGCCAGGGTAGTACACGGTGCG